>NC_091117.1:140870187-141170187 GCF_040183065.1 Periplaneta americana
AGGTATACAGGCTAGATGCCCAACAAAGCACCTTCTTAACATGAATTTAATTTATAATTTTTGATAATGGTTCACATGGACATCAGTTATAAAATACGTACTAATATATGCAATTCATGAGCAAGAGAAATAAAAGAAATGAAAACACGAAATAGATGTTGCTTATTATGATTCAAAAATAATAAATTGCAGAGCCAAGAGAAGGGAAAAGTTTTTATACCGGTACCTATTTGTTTCGATCTAGAGATATTAAACACCAAATTGTTTCTATATGTATTTCGAGGGATATGAAATGAAATTAGTTTGAGTATTTCAAGCGAAATCAGTATTATTTTTGTTCATATTTTTGTGATGAGCCGTGCCCGACATCGTAGCTGTTCACCTAGTACGTCACTTCGTCCGTCAGAGCGCTCTCAGACGTCATATTATAGATAGCGCTATGAATCCTTTCATTTCAGAGCAGTGTATATTAGAGAGTACCGCATTCTCGGCGGCGGCAGCCATATTTACTCCTGGCTCGGCACAGAAGCGTAAGCAGTAATGCTAGAAGGAAAGTCATTAAAGGCGATATCATACATGTTGTTGTGGTTTATTGAATACAGGAGACAAGGATTAATAAACATTATTGTCATAGTGGAATGACTGATTAGAGATAACACTTTATTATTTATGCTATGTCCATTTCAATAGGGATAACATCAACAATTTTCTATGCAGTTCTCGTACCAACACTTCGACTGCCACCACTTAGCATATTGTTTTAATGCATTTCCTATAACAGACAGTTTTCTTAACAATAAATACATTCTAGTTCTAAAATACAGTGATAACGTTTTCAAAAATATTATGACAAGTTGGGAACGTATGAGTTGAAGTGTTAATAATTAAAGACTTCAAATCCTTTAGTGTCAACTCATTTTCTACCAACGTTACACATTTTTCTACATTTAGAATTATATCAATCACAGATTTACAAGGGTATACAAGTGACATATCCTTGTACGACTTGAGAGTCACTAATGTGCTAATAAAATTTATAGATTCATCCCTGTTATCAGTTATTACTATTAGAGATGAAAAAAAGTTTTCACAAATACTCTATGCCTATAATTTATTTTGTTTTATTTTGAACAAAACTGATCCCAACAAGTAGTAAAGAGCTTGTTGTTCACGCAAGTCAATATTTCTGTTGTCAGTTAAATTACAATTTAGCCTATATCAATTTCATTTTGCTCACATTCATCTTCACTACACTTTCTGTTTCGGGATTACTTACATCTGTACCTAGAAACTCAACTAATTGTTCAGAATCGCAAACTGCGTAATTTCCATGCTCCGTTTATGAGAAAAACTGAGAAATCGTAATACAGTTTTGAATTCTTTTGCATCCGGGATTGGATTTATGGAACGGAGAGTAGAAAATAAATTTTCTAACGCATCCTGCGTGGATCTATCTAGCATAAGATATTTGAAGTTCGCTTTATTATGACAACTTTCTTGAGAATCAAAAACTGTTTTTGTTACCAGTATTATACCAGTTTGGAATGGTTTCCAACGTCCGCTTTTTCCCACCTTGATATTTTCAATTATAAATATTATGTACTTACTTACAGCTTTTAAGGAACCCGGAGGTTCATCTCCGCCCTCACATAAGCCCGCCATTGGTCCCTATCCTGTGCAAGATTAATCCAGTCTCTATCATCATCTCCCACCTCCCTCAAATCCATTTTAATATTATCCTCCCATCTACGTCTCGGCCTCCCCAAAGATCTTTTCCCCTCCGGCTTCCCAACTAACACTCTATATGCATTTCTAGATTCGCCCATACGTCCTATATGCCCTGCCCATCTCAAACGTCTGGATTTAATGTTCCTAATTATGCCAGGTGAAGAATACAATGCGTGAAATTCTCCGTTGTGTAACTTTCTCCATTCTCCTGTAATTTCATTCCTCTAAGCCCCAAATATTTTCCTAATTATCTTATTCTCAGAAAAACTTATCCTCTGTTCCTCTCTCAAAGTGAGAGTCCAAGTTTCACAACCATACAGAACAACCGGTAATATAACTGTTTTATAAATTCTAACTTTCAAATTTTTGACAACAGACTAGATGACAAAATCTTCTCAACCGAATAATAAGAAGAATTTCCCATATTTAATCTGCGTTTAATTTCCTCCCGAATGTCATTTATACTTGTTATTGATGCTCCAAAGTTATTTGAATTTTTCCACTTCTTCGAAGAATAAATCTCCAATTTTTATATTTCCATTTCGTACAATATTTTGGTCACGAGATATAATCATATACTTTGTCTTTTCGGGATTTAGTTCCAAACCTATCGCTTTACTTGCTTCAATTCCCGTGTTTTCCCTAATAGTTTGTGGATTTTCTCTAACATATTCACGTCATCCGCATATACAAGAAGCAGTAACCCGTTCAATTCCAAACCCTCTCTGCTATCTTGAACTTTCCTAATGACATATTCTAGAGCGAAGTTAAAATGTAAAGGTGACAGTACATCTCCTTGCTTTAGCCCGCAGTGAAAATATTATGCCGTTGAGAAATTAATCATTCAAGTATATTCCTCGTCTTGTTTGTGACTAAATGCTAATTCTGTACATCGACAATTGATTACACATTGATTAACTGCACACCAACACGGCATTCTTCAAGATAACAATGAAACATCACACTAGAAATCTCTGTTCCTACGCAAGTCTTGCGTTGTACAGTCTCTCCGCAGGAGTAAATATGGCCGCCGCGGCGGCATTTGTCGGATCAAAAGAATGCGGTACTCTCCAATATACACTGCTCTGTTTCATTTTCTTATCCAAATTATCCTATGGGCCGGTTGGTTACGTCTCACGAGGAGAGGGGGAAAGCGAGTCTACTTGGTTACGTGCAGTCATATGTTACTTCACTCGGGACTCGGACGCCGTACAGATAACATCACTCAGGACTCGGACGTCGTAGAAACAACATCACTCAGCAGTTGAAGTTGGTAGAGATAACATCACTTAGGAGTTGGAAGCCGTATGGGTAACATTACTTGGGAGTTGCAGCCCGCATCGATAGTTTCATTCAGGCAATTGACGTGCACTCGCGAAATAGAGCTCGAACTGTTTTTTATTCTCGTAACTTAAGTTTATCGGTATAGATTGTTCGAGAATAGGGCGTCATTATATTTCTTTTGAGTATTTACGGATTATATGGAACCTTGTTTCAGATATATATCTTGCGATTTAGCGTGCTAATAAGTTGTGTCAGATTTGTAATCAGTGGAGTAGGTAAATGTGGGTTGTGCTATTTTTTATTTTTGGTTGTATGTGTTGGAGAGATTGTGCTGGATCGTATTTTGAAAATCGCTCGCTGGTGATACGTCTTGGGTTGTTATTGCGATTACGTGAAGTGATGTATTGTGATATTGCAGGTTAGATTGTATTAGGGGATTACGTGATGAAGTATAAGTTGATATGTGAGCTTTGATGTTAGGGGATTACGTGAGGAAATATTTGATGTGTGAGCTTTTGATGTTCCAAGACGGTTTATGTGATAGCGTAGAGATTACGATCTTTGGCTTACGTTCTATTTTGACGTTGTAATGAACTAGAATAGTATGGGCCCCATTTAATTGTTCTAGTATCTTCCCTACTCCATTTTGATTATTGGTTCCCACGCCACTATTCAGGAATCGAGTGCATTGACTTTCCGTTGCTATTCAAACGATCATTGGGATTCCAAATTATCGTCGGTTACTTATCATATACCGTATCTCTCTCTCTTTCTCTCTCTCTCTCTCTCTCTCTCTCTTGGGCATTGTTAATTGTAAAGTACAGAGATTCTTGTTAGTGCAATCTGCACAGTTTATGTGAGATGTATGTGGAATTGATAATGTATAGTGATCAGTCATGTGACGCTTCGTACCGGGTAGTCTTTGTGTTATATTGAGTTTATGTGTACCTTGAGTTTGGCTAGTCAGATTGTATGGTATCTGTAATTGAATGGGCCATGTATTGAGTTAGTCTACTGACTGGGCGTTTGTGTTGAGCTTTATATCTAGTTGGATATACACACATACACACACACATATATATATATATATATATATATATATGTTCGGAGAGCGTTTTAATGACTAGATGATTAATAGGTCAGTTATTGATTATTGAGAGATGGCCACATTAGATTGTATTATTACCTATAAGTATGTTTGCCCAGTCTAGTTAAACTTTCACGATTCAGATAACGCTTTGGTACTTGTTCAGATTAACTTGTGATATTTTCATTCACTTATTTCATACTTATTTGTTATTTCATTTATCATTCATGTATATTGTTATCCATTATTGTTAATTATATCTGTTATACAAATTCACACAATTAATTTTTAAAAGTCTTCCACTGCGCACATCTAATCTTCCTATGTACCATCCACCTGGCGAACAACAGCCACTATAAGAAATGTAGAGGAGTGGATGATCGTACACCTCCCACCACCTCCTCAGTGAGAAATATCATCGAGTAAGTCGTTCTTGTGACATTGAGCGTATGGAAACCAAAAAGTCATCTCAGTAATCTAGTTGGGCATTGGAATGGACAAGATATTTTGAATATCTTCTAATACAGGAACTTAAGGAATTTATTCTGTATCAGTTCGATAGAATGAACGTTGTTTTTGCAACGAGGATTCCAAATAATTATGTTAGCATATTGCACTTGCTTCTAACGAGGCGTATACCTAACCTAAAAACAGGTGGTTGCTTGAATAATTTGTAAGTAGAATTAGTGATTGTTAAAATGTGGAGTGTGAAAGTTAAATTGATCTCAAATTCGATACATAAATTGATTAGCTACCGGTATTAATTTAAACAAACCATACATGTACAATATCCACAATATCCGTTTGCAAATTGCTAGAAGTTGGTATTCACACCAGAAAAGTGGTGAAGTCAAGTTGATCACGTGACGGGAAAGTGGACACAAAAGTTGACGAGTCGTCAACTCAAATTCTGCTTGACCGCCAAGTCACAACTTAACAGTCTCGACCATATCACACGAGGAAAGTCGAGTTGGTTCAAGCACTTGACTTCTCTAAACTATCTCCGTGTGAATTGGCCTTATAGCTCAATACACTTTCACTACGCTCTACACACTCATTATAACTATAAATCAAACAAATATCGAGGATATTATACTATAGTCTATTAGGGAAATCCTTAACTCTATTGAAGTCTTTAACCCTCAATCTACACATTACATTTTTACATTGTGCAAGTCGACACGACAGCGAACCTCCACATAGGAAAAAGTAGCATACAACATTCATTGTCAATCATGCCCTAGAGCTAGATAGATTCAAACACACTAACTTATTGTGCGTGCAGCGCAGAAGTCGCGCCTTCGCCATTGCGTGTAACATTTTCAGGAAAAATGTAACAAATAATTTAACATATAAATACTTCATTAGCATATAAGTGCGCGGTATTGGGAGGGAGGTGCTTTATATCTACATTCAACCTTTGTCTGCCTGATAAACCGAGTGTACACAGGTCAAGTTGTTTCGTCGATTCGTGAGTGTACCCAGGTAAATTTCTGTGCTGTACAATTGCAAGATAGACCGTGGACTGGAATACGAGGTAGACAAGTTTCCTGCAAGTGGCAGGAAGGCGGCAGGTAGAAGAACTTGACACCACTCTTGCAGTTGAACACATATCACGACGGGCTTATTTCGAACAGTTTCTATCTCTCTCATTCTCCTGCACTCCACCTCCCTCCAACAGCGGTCGTCGTTATAGTCCTTCCAAAGTTTTTTTTTGTCTTTCTCTTTCTAATGACGGCGTCCATATTAACTTTTTTTTTTGTCTTGTCTTTCACATCGTATTTCTCTTTTTCCGATTGCCTGGCTGCCTGCCTGTCTTCACATTATTTCACCCACAGAGAATGCTGCAATGTACCTTTAGGAATTAGATACTGCGTTTCTTACTTGGCAACGAATTGTCATTGCAAAAGTTAAGCTTGTTACATCCTGAAACAAGTATGTAAATATTTGAAAGTCATTTCAAGTAACAATTTTATGAATCGAAGTCCAAAAAGGAAGGTAATTGCAGGTAAACCTAGAAAATTAAGAATTAACTACTGCAACATATAATTTTCCCTGAAAATAATTCCATGGGACTTGAATGGTGAACATATCACCTTGGAAATTCCTGGAATTGCTTTCGACGCCTTATGTATGGGAACGGGATCGAGTTGACGATGATGATGACGACAACAACTAGAAAACTGTCGGTACCAGAATTCAGCAAAGCATAAATAATATGATGAAACAGACAAGCGAAATTTCTTCTACAGTTTCTTTTTATATTCTCAAAAGAATATTTTCATTGGAAAAAATGGGAGCGCACATTTTAAAGGCACCTTTAGCACAGCTTTCAAGATAAAAATCATGGCTCCGCAGCAGGAATAATTCAATGTGTCGGATGAGAAAATACAGCTTTTTCACGGCCGCGCAGCTTATAGCGGGAAATTATACAAAACCATCAGGTCAAACCTCCTACTTTGGTCCAAGACTAGACTTATATAACAAAATACTGTAATTGAAAAATACCCAAGTTTACAAAATGTCAGTATTAACAAATTAAAAAGCAGTGTTACGAATTTAATATTCAAAGAATATGTATTTTCTTAAATGTGCGTGTGTGTATGTGTGTGTGTGTGTGTGTGTGTATTAGTTAAACTCTAGATCATATATACCCAGATAGCTCGGCTTTATAGGCTTTGACGGTAACAACTTTTGTCAGGTTTACTACGCTGCCATCTAGTAGTTACATAAGGAGTCACGTCATAATTCCCATTTGAATTACATTAGCGACTGTACTACCATCTCGTGTTCGTTTACGGCGGACGGGTGGCGATCCTGGCGGTTGTTCTCTTCAAAGTGCTGCTGATTTTAACCTAGGGATGAGCTATCTGTTACATATATGATCTAGGGTTAAACTCTAAAAATTAAAGCAGTAATTTAATTTAATCTTAAATTTTAAAGCCACTTTGCTTATATATATATATATATATATATATATATATATATATATATATAATTACGTTTATCACTGGAGTGTGTTAAATATTCTTGGACAGCTACCTGAGCACGAGTTTTACTCCTTCAGGAATGATTTCTAATTATACAAGTTTTTTTTTTTTTTTTTTTAACTGACAATAAACTAAATTAAACTAACCTGAAAGTTGTGTACGAGAGGTAGTACTTTACAGAAAAGGTTAAATACAAATAATTAGGTGTTAATATAAACTGAAGACACATGAAACAGTTTCAAGCTTACATTTGAGTAATCTTTATTGTATGTTAAAATACGTGCTTGACGCAGTGCATCTGCAGCTACAATAGAAATGTAGACAAAGCACTGTATAGACGTCCTTGGATTTTAAACCATACTGAATATTTATCGGCAGATACCGCACTAAGGAATTACAAGTGTTCAACGAGAACACAGCACGTTCATAGCAGAAAATAATTTATTTAAGTTGTTACGTTGAACCAATCTTTCTTTGTTTGTTTACCTTAGTTTAAACTTTACCTTTTAAATCCATTAAACCAATCTATTTTTACTATAATCTAACGTGCGAAAATGAAAATACAGTAGAATTCTAATTATCCGAACACCAAATAACCGGATCACGTTTCAGGACAGTTTGAAATTCTTTATTCAAAGAAAGTTGCATATGTTTAGGTTTTTTTATTTCGTGTTCTGTACTACCATGAAGAGTTCTTACAAATTTAATCCATTTAAAATTCTATTTTGTTTGAATACGTGTAATTTTATTCATTATAAACTGTAGGCGAATAGTCATTTTACACTTTTAATATATGCAGTAGCTTACAACTGTTGTTTCTTAGATTCTTTTCATTTCCGACCCAATTATCCGGACTCCTGCATATCCGGATCATACTACCGCCTATTAGTCCGGATAACTGGAGTTCTACTGTAGTATTCAAGTAAAAACAGAATATAACATTTTACTCCACCTCCCAACCAGTTTCTGTGTTGACAGCTTAGTTTCTGTAGGCCAATTTTACTATGGAAAATTTGAGAAGAGCTTCAATCGTAAATTCTGGAAGGTTGCTTTGTTTGATGGACCTGTAGGCAAGTAATTGTAATACATTTGCCAATCTCAAATTTCTGAATGAAATTATAATCGAGTTATATTACTCAAGATTCTTATATATATATATATATATATATATATATATATATATATATATATATATATATATGGTGTTTCAACATATGTCCGGAAATGCTTCATTTCCGAGTTATGGCCTTCACAACATTGAAATTCACCGGAACGTTTTTCTATCCGCAGGTCGTTGTCATTACAGAAGATGTTCAAAATGTCCACCTCCTGCTTGAATACAGACTTCACATCGATGTCTCATTGACCTGCGAACACGATCACAAACTCCAGGAGTATTGCGTATGTCCTCAGAACATGCCACAATTCTATTCCGAAGGGATTCCAAATCAGGCACCGGAGACGAATAAACTAATGATTTTAAATGGCCCCACAAGTAGAAATCGAGAGGGTTCAGATCAGGTGAGCGTGGAGGCCAAGCAATTGGGCCACCTCTACCTATCCATCGATCAGGAAACCTTCGATCCAAGTACCGGCGAGCCGTACGACTGAAGTGTGCAGGAGCGCCATCATGCAAGAAGTGTATGTGTTGACGATTGATCAGTGGAGTGTCTTCTAAAACATGAGGTATGGTGTTTTCCAGGAAATTTGTGTACGCCTCCCCGTAAGTCTGTTTACAAGTACATGGGGTCCAACTAATTGATCACCAATGATATCGGCCCACATGTTGAGGGAGAACCGCACTTGGTGATGAGATGGAACAGTTGCACGTGGGTTTTCATACGCCCATACATGCTGATTGTGGAAATTTGTTATGCCATCTCGTGTGAACTGTGCTTCATCTGTAAATAATACTAAGACAGGAAAGTTCGGATTTACACCACACTGCTGCAAGAACCACTGACAGAACCTAACTCGTGCAGGGTAATTTGCTGGTGACAGGGCCTGTACACGTTGCAAATGATAAGGATACAATTGATACTCTTTCAACAGTCTCCAGACAGTCGTATGAGGAACATTGACTTGCAACGCTACCCTTCGTGTGCTGATAGAAGGAGTCATGTTCACAGCCTCCAGAATCTCCTCCTGTACTTCTGTAGTTGTAGATCTTGGTCGTCCCCTTCCCAAACCAGGAGAGTTAAATTTTCCATACTCGCACAGACGGTAATGGAGACGTACAAATGTCTTCCGATTGTCGCTGTGGGTACCTCTCCTGGTACAAACGACGAGCCAGCGCAGCATTGCCGTCCGCCTTACCGTACATGAAGTGTATCTCTGCCAGCTCTTGATTTGAATACATGTCGCACAGTCTAACGCCTACACAACACTGAATGTAACCTTCGCCTCGGAATGAACTGTCAGAGTGCCCTCTTAATGTCTCCTTTGACGGCAACGACCTGCGGAAAGAAAAACATTCCGGTGAATTTCAATGTTGTGAAGGCCATAACTCGGAAATAAAGCATTTTCGGACACATGTTGTAATGAACTATTTTGATTGTCTACATGTGGGAAATACATACCTGAAATTATGCCCCGTATTTTTGAAACACCCTCTGTATATACAAACATTATATATATATATATATATATATATATATATATATATATATATATATATATAATTCTTAAATGCAGAGTGACAAAGAGTTTCTAATACATGAGAATTATTTTTCCTCACAAGTATTGTCCACATGCTTCGGATTTTTTTAGACTACATTATTACAACTTACCGTCGGGTCAAGACAAGTTCCTCCTACTTCTCCCTCACATTAAGAACTGCGCGCTAACGATTCGAAGATAAAGCGCAAGCTATTAGTTTACTGAATCCGTTTTCAAAATTTGTATCTCGTTTCCTCCTTTATCAGCCAGACTTGTGTAGTCACGAAACATTCTGCAGAAAGAAACATCTCTAACTTAAACATAATGTCACATAGAAATATTTGTTTGCTAAGCTGAGATTTGATAGGTTGAGGAACAGGTGGGTTCACCGCGGTGGCTCTGAGATAATGTACTGTACGCTCTACCCGTCCAAGCGGTCCGTAATTCGATTCCCGGCGTAGACAATGAAAATTTACCTTTAGTCTGATTGTCAGTTGTCCTGTGACATCTCTGTGACGGTTATGCGTTGTGTCAATCATAACAAAATAAAGAGGAACAGATGATCGATAATTTTGCCTGAAATCTGTCATTCAGAGATGACTGTTTTATTTATCATAAATCTATGACACAGTACTCCCGTCTTCATTTTCCTTTAGAAGAAAACTGTCCCAAGAACAGCTCTTAAAAATCCACTCCCTTCTAGCCGACTTGAAACCCACGGTACTTCCGTTTCTTCTGTCATAATTTCTGTATAATTCACAACCTGTCTTATTGCCTCTGCGGAAAGTAACGATTAATTACTATCTCGTAGGATATAGAGCATTCCACGTAACCAAATCATGTGTGATATCGTACAAAAAAGTGATGACCAGCCATAGAACAGTAGAAATTCCTAGAACTCGCAGAAAAAAAAAATAAAAAACATGTTTTAAATAACAAAAACCGCTATTCAATGCGATGAAATACTACATCTCTATTTTATTTGTTTACAGAATAAGTAGACGCTGGCAGTCCCGCCAAATGACTGCGAGGTCCAAGGCATGATGCGTTATGGAATGGGCGCCAATTCGGGTCGTCGTTTCATAGGGGAAGAAGTTTTCTCATGAAATTTCGGTCAATGTTTACCTATGGGACCACATCGTGCTAACCACACATTACCTACGTACTGAGGCATGTGGACGTGGGGCCAGCAGCCGGCTGGTAGGACTTAGCCCGCCATTGGCTGTTGCGGACGGGTTTGGTTTGATTTGTGGATGCATACGGTATCTGTTACAATTTTCATCATTAGAGCCCGGATGTTTGGAAAAATGCGCTTTTTAGTGGTTGGAATTAAATCATAATTTGCATAGATATAAATGTGATTTGGAGTAAATAAGAGTCATAGGGCCAATTTGTATTTTGCTTATTTTGACTTTTTAAGATGTCTCTTACTAATAAACGCCTTTTTTGCCATTTTAAAGCATTATTTCTTGTTTATCTCCAATTAATTGTAATGTAATATGTATGAAATTTAATTATTTGAAACAATGACTAACTTTACTAACAATAGTAAATAAAAGTAATTTATGTCGGTGCTTACTCTGCTAATAATCGTGCTTTAATACTATTGGTGTAATATGAATAATGATGACCATCCATATATCGACAATATAAAATTGTCATGTCTTCACGATACCAACAATCAGTTTTATAATTTTAAATATTAAGCTCGTTCTCATAGAAGTTGTCACGTAGCATTTCCAATTGTTTGCTTTCATATTTTCAAATCTTACTGTTAAAATTTTGTGCTACACGTGTTTATTATTGCAGGAGAAAAAATGAGTGAAGAACAATCAGTTTTTGTCGGGTGACAGAAGGTATAAGTTCGGTTAGCTAGAATGCCTAAATTCAGTAAACCATTGAAAAGTAAACTTCATGAATTTGGTGCCCATGTGTTTTCAACCGATGGAACAGTTTTGTTATGCAAGTTTCTGAAAATACAGTTAATCACGAAAAAAAGTCTTTTATAAGTCAATATGTGTCACCTACGAAGTAAATATGTGAGTTACGTTGATATAATTTAAATTTATTGCTAAAATATATTATGCCTTTTTTAAAATGTATAATGGCTTTTTCAAAGATTATTGCGCCTTTTTTATGTTTTTATTGCCTTTCTTGTCTGCCTATTTCAACTATCATAAATGCTTAAACATCCGGGCTCTATTCATCATGGTAATGATAACAGTAATAACATAAGATATTCCAAAACTTTTCAGCCTAGAACCTACTTCTAAGAATTGGGTGCTGACTATCGTGTCTCCTCCCCCAAAGTAAATATAATAAGCATGCTGAAATCGGCGACAATAATCTTAAATTCATGGTACATTGTACTTTCATATTGAACTATTTCAAAGTAAATATAAAACATAAATACAAATTAAAAATCTGTGAATACAATTTTATTAAAACACAAAGTGCAAGAACAAATATAATTTTATTACCTGTCTCACATTTGTCATACTTCTGATCAATGGCTGCCTGTTACCGCATCCTCGCGCAAATGCTATGATGCTAGGTGGACAATACATCCCTGCTTCAAAAGAACTTTATCATAGAATAACATTTTTTTTCGAGATCTAGCTTATAATTCTCCGACTCAAACATAGGTTAAAACATAACTTATGCTAACTGTTTATAAACTTAAGTATAACGTAGGCTTACTCTAAAAATTATAGAACATAATAACATAGTTTAAAATAATTAAAAACTTTTTTGTTAGATAATCTGTTTCCTATTATTGTTGTTGTTTAGTCAATTGTCCGAAGACAGGTCTGAAGCTCACAAGTGATACCAATAAGGCACTACTTATGAGGTAACTAAGCCAGGAAATAATGGGGTATTTGATTCCTGGCAACAAAGTGAAAACGCACCTTCTTCCACAAGCATTGAGGTAGCCTATATGTCCCTTGTCTTATTGTTTCTTTTTTCCTGTGTTGGCTTAAGAGATGGACTTGTGCCAAATTTACATGACCAGGGTAATGATCTCTTAAACATCTTAAATCAATTCACAAAGAATTAGTAAATGTTTGTAGTGGGAAATAGTGTACTATGGAAAGAACGACATTTAGTTGACGTTAGGTATTTTTATTCCCCGTAACAAAATTATTATTACCTGATCATGATCACTGTAAATGTTCATTGTCATTTAAATGTCAAGAAAGAGTTTATAATCCTCTAACTTTGTTAAGAAATAAAGTTGTAGAAAAATAGTAATACAGCTTTGTTCATAAAAAGAATGTAGTTTATTCAGGTGTAAAGCAATTAAAAAAATACGGTATGATCGTCATTTTTCTCCTCTATCATTAGTAGTCTCTCTTCCAAGGAATGAACAGCATTCACAAGAAAATCTTGTTGAATATCTTCAAATTTTTTTAAAGGTTCCACAATGAAGACAAATTGCAGTCTCCATACCTCAATCCGTTTATACTTCTGAATCTTTTCAGTGCGCTGGAACAATCTCTATTACATTCATGATTCATGATGACACTGAATAAAGCCATTCGCATTTGTAGAGGGAAAATAATTATTTTCTGGTATGAATTTACACAGAAAAAAAAACATTAAATCGCTCAATAATAACTTGAATTGCAGTTTATTTTATTATTTCAGTTGTCACAGAAGTAAAAGTAAAACAATTGAAACAGAAGTTCACGTGAAAATAAAATAATCTCTCCTGATTTTTTAATAACCATATAGGGCCTAAATTGTTCCTTCATAATTAATTTTTAGAAAAACGGGAAGAAAATTGAACAAAACATCTTATTCTTGAACGCAGATGGTAATGATATCGACAATAAATAATAACAATAATAATAATAATAATAATAATAATAATAATAATAATGACCAGCTCGTATTGTTTATTTCACTGTATGTGAATGCAGTAATTTTAGTTAGAAGTTGGAGCGTCCTCTTACAAGCAAACATTCTCATGAGGGCAGATAAAAAGTTATTCTTTTTCTTCCACCATGTTAATAATGTCAAAAAAAGTATTTACACAAATTCTGGCCACTCGAGCGCAATTACGAGGACCGTAAAAAATAAGTTTCTCTGGGGCCGTTTACAGAAAGAAAATAGAATTTTATTGAAAGATTTATTGCAACAGATACAGCAATTGTTGAGCTATTTTTCAACATAATCTTCACCGGAACTGAGACATTTGTCATACAATGGGATCAATTTTGTATCCTTGTGTCGTAGAATTCTGCCACCTGGGATCGGGTCCAGTAGGCCCATGTGACAGCCGTCTGCACTTCTCTGTCGATCCCATGGTATAACAAATGTCTCAATTCCAGTGGGGAATATGTTGAAAAATAGCCTAGCTCAACAGTTGTATCTATTCCAATAAATGTTTCCAATGAAATTGTGTTTTCTTACTTAAATGCCCCAGAGATACTTATTTTTACGGCCCTCGTACTTGTGCTCAAGTGGCCAAAATTTGTACAAGCACTTGTTTTTACATTATTAACATGGTGGAAGAAGAAGAATTAACTTTTTTATTTGCCCCCATGAGATTGTTTGCTTGCTGGCCGGACGGCTAGAGCGATGGTTTCCCACAATGATAACTTTTAGAATCTCGGCATGTCAAGTGGAATTTAAAATGAACACAGACGGTGTTTTGTGGTACGTTTTCGCGGGGATCTCCCTTTTCCCTTACTGGCATTTCATCACTGCTCCATTAATCGTCATCGTACGGTGCTATGCTATGTAGTTCGCTTCCCATGGTGCACCGAGGACCACGATACGGCGAAAAAAATAAATAATTACAACTTCGGCGCGTCATCCCTAGTTCGGTTCGCTTATGTGAATGTAGCGGAATAAAGTAGGCCTACCTGCCGTCAAAGATCTTAGTGCAGGTATGCTCATTCTCTGACTCGCGATTCCGTCCTGTAATCACAACCTTCCAATGTAGAGCGTGCTGTTCCTCGTTCGAAGCTCGACGGATGACTGCGGAAGGCACTTCAAGTAATTAGTAAACGCACGAACAGTGCGGGACAATGACAGAGTCAAAACCTTCTGCAAGCAAACGACCATTCCGTACAGTGTGGGAGAAAGACTATTAATTGTTTTGCGTTCGGTAAAGTGTTTACTATGCTGTAAGGTACTGTCAGGAATACTGAGGAACATAAAACTACATTATACGCTTTCCCATCCAGAACATGCCGAAGTGACAGGGAGCTGTTTTCTGTAATATATATTCATACAGTATACCAACGTTATTATTATTATTATTATTATTATTACTACTACTATTAGTAGCAGTTTGTTATTACTATTGTTATGTCTAATACTATTATTATTATTATTATTATTATTATTGTTGTTGTTTTTCTTATTATTGTGGTAATTTTATTCCAACAGAAATACATGTTATGATAAAATAATTTTTCAGAGGCACTACAGTTTCAAGAATTGAAAGCACTTAATGAAAGGCCAGACATTGAAGAGAGTCGAACAATTTAGAGTCTATGTTTAGGAGCAAGTTCTGTAGTGTGTTGGGAATTAGCTAAGGCACTAAAACCCTTCACGGAAGGTGAACTTGTAAAGAGATGTAAGGTGCCTGAACAAAATCTAGTTAATTATATCTCTGTACTGGAACAACTCAAATTTTAATTCACAGAACATAGATTTAGTGATTTTAGACGTATGGAAAGTGATATTAATCTTTTTGTTAATCCTTTCATAGTAAATTTAATACAATCCGTGAGAGTGCAGTTCTAGGACTAGTTAATTGATTTACAAAATAACATAGAATTCAGAACTAAATGCAGACTTGACAAGCATAGAAGTATTAAAAAATTAACGAAACGAAATATCCCAAGATGAGCTTATCCTCTACCATTATGTTAGCTACATTTGCCTCGACATACGTGTGCGAACAATTATTTTAGAGAATGAAAGTTGCTAAATCCAAACATAGATCCCGATTAACAGGTGAGCATCTTTTGAGTTACCTGCGAATTGAGTAAATTCGTTGGAAATAGATTTCCGAGTACTTGCAGAAAAGAATCCACATGTTGAACAGACCGCAATGTATGGTGGAATATGAAAATAACATTATCTATGATATATTGTCATAACTATATTAAAGATAATACACAAAGTAGTAACTGAATATTACAGTGTATATTCTTTCCTTTTTCAAATTCAGTTTATTATCCGGATTTGTAAAAGTATGAGAGCGATGCCAAAGGCGGTGCTGCAATGTAGTTGCGGAGCCCAGTTCGTACACTGTGTGTGTTATGCAGTGCAGCATCATCCGTGTAATCGGAGCGTTTACAATTTTGAGCATATCTGTCTTAAAGGTAGAAGCGACATCAGTTCCTTTATCATCAATACGAGTAATGCCATAATGAGGCGGGACAAAAAAATATATTATCTTTATTATCATTATTAACAGCAATCAGAATTATCAATCGTTAAGTCTTCCCGGACTCTCTACACAGACAATAAGTCGAGGGATTCCCTTCCTTACGGTAAGCACAAGATATCCGCTGGAGACAAAATGGAACAAACTCAAGACATGAGGGACACAACTAGTTCAATTAGTTATGTGGAGGAAAAACAAGCCTGCACTCCTCTGCCAGAGATGGAATTTGTAACCGCAAACGAAACGTATTATTGCAATGTACACTTAGCGGCAAAAAGAATGGGCCGGCCGACAATTTGTAAGTTCTAGAGACATAACATTGCGCATGCTCGTCTCATCAAAGCCATAGTTCACCAGGTAACACATAATTAAACCATTTAAATTTGCTGTATTTTGTTTAAGAGGCTAAAATATGTAATAAAATCGAATGGCGGGTTCATTCTAGATACATCAGGGCCCTTGAAAAGTGAAATAATAATAAAATTGATAAATACAAAATCAACCGGAGCGAATATGAACAGGAAAACCATGTATTATGCCAAACTAATATTAACAGTCACAGTGGCGTAAGTCGTTACGGCATTGGTCTATTGGACAAGTTGGTAGTAGTAGCTCAAGGTTCGAATCTCCCCCAATCTTTTTTTTTATTACAAATTTGCCATCATGTGTCTCGCAAAGCTATAATTATGTGGCGATATCTCTTAGAATATGCCCAAACTCTAATAAATAATAAACCTCCCTCTCTCTTTCAAGCAATACTGCTATCTGTTAATACAACGTTCTGTCTCGTCATTACGCTTCAAGATGGCACAGAAACAATAACTCATTGCCCTGGTTCGCATAGGTTATTCTGCGTATCCTACTCTCCGACAGGACTTCGATTGGAGAAATGTCCTTTTCTCCGACCAGGTAATTGTCTCCAATAGCAACGATAGTACTGCCCTAGTTTATTGCATGAATGGCCACCGATACGATGAACGCTTCGTGAGACGAATTAACAAGTCGGGTTGTGTGAGGGTCACGTGTTGGGGGTGGATGTCATACGATGGGGCAGGACTTCTGGAACGCATCCACGGGCGGTTTACGGCAGAAGTCTACGAACACATTTTGGCAAATGTAATGATCCCTTCCGCCCGAAAACGATATCCAGAAGGAACACTTTTCTTCCAGCAGGATAGTCATCCGATACACACCGCCAACTGGATTCAAAGATGGTTTACGAGGAGGCGTGATGTCGACCCAGTCGAGTGGCCTCCAAATTCACTAGATATGAATCCGATTCAAAATTTGTGGGCTGCAGTCAAAAGGATCCTAGCTGTAATTGGGCAGAACAACCACCCGTTCGGACACCTGAGAAATTTTGGGACAGAGTTCTAGATGCGTGGGAGGAGGTGGCCAAGAATTTAGACCTGTTCCATAATCTTGTGGACTCCATGCCGCGCAGAATGAGGGCAGTTGTTGACACAGGTGTTTGTGGACGAGATACTAGTCCCCACCACAGACCTTGTTTTGTTAATATATTAAACAATTATTTGTTTTTGTTAATTTAATTATTTATTTGAGTTTGATATGCGTCCGGTTTTTTTAGGATGTGAAACAAGTATTTTTGTTTATACAGGCCAGGTCTCACCTATTAATAGCCCACAGGTGATGGGCAATAATATTTTTACAAGACAGGCATAACGAAGTTTGTTAACAAATGCCATTTCACATTTAAACTAATAAATTAAGTAAAAGTTAAAATAAAAAAAATAATAATTTTACCGTACTGGGAGGCGAACTCACAACCTCTGGTACGGATGTCAAACTTCTTACCACTGGGCCACACACTGCTCCTAAGGTTTAATACATTATAGACGGACGACTTTCAATGAAGAGACACCACAGCAATGCCTTGCAGTGGGTTACGTTTACACGAGTGAACCGCGCGATAGAACTTGGCATTTCTGTCGACCAAGAGTCGGCCCATTCTTTTTGCCGCTAGGTGTACATCACGGATTGCTGAGAATAAAAGTAACGAATTACGATTAATTAAATGAAAGAATTCCACCTCAATCGTCTCCCTTCCCTTTCATTATTCTGTTCTCTGTTGTCCTGACAAAATCTCAGCGATGTCCCTGACTCCATCCACTTCTGAAAGCAGACAGTGAAAGCTTCTTATCTCGGAAATAGAGGATTAGCATATATAAAACTATAACACTGGTTAATGTAGTTGTGAAACTAGATGTGTAAGGGAGGAGTAGAGGTTAAGAGTGTTTGGAAATGGGATACTTAAGCAAGACACTTGAATCAGAAAGGATTGAAGTTAAAGAAGATTGGGGAAAGTTACATAATAAGAGCGAGCTTCACAGTTCATACAATGCTCTGTCAAATAAAAACCAAGACACTCTGTAGGCAGAGGAGGTAAATGTAAGAGATTATCCTCTTAAAATACTAACAAAAGAAGTCCACCGTCAGACTCTGAATGCGGTAACCAATTTAAATATTAAAGCAGCCGAGTACTCTGCGTAAACCGTACAGTAGGCGACTTTCTTTGCAATGCTCAACATAAAGATCAGAGGTGTCATCATTTGTGGAACATAACAATTTTGACATTAGGGAAGCGGGCATTTATCTCCCGACATTTACACAAGGAGGGTATGTCTCTCGTGTTGGACCTGTGCTGCCTTAGCGACAGCTTTGATGAAATATCGTGCTTGTCTAATGTCAATGTCAAAATGATGCAACGAACGATAATGGAGCAATTGTGGAATAAGAATGGCAGGAGAAACTGAAGTACTGTAGCGGAAACAACCAGAGTTAATCTCTGACATTTGCTATACACGTAATTTTAAATAATGTGTAGATCATGAACATTCGACATTTTAGCGTTCGTTTTTCATTTCCATAGCAACTCTGCTCAACTCCCAAACGTAATCCGTTTT
This sequence comes from Periplaneta americana, assembly GCF_040183065.1. Lineage (NCBI taxonomy): Eukaryota > Metazoa > Arthropoda > Insecta > Blattodea > Blattidae > Periplaneta > Periplaneta americana. The sequence goes on from NC_091117.1 coordinate 140,889,268, forward strand.
TATACATTTCTGTATGTAGGCCTACTCACTTTTCTGTATTTCAGTCTCAGCTTGTCTCTAAAACGAGGCTCTCATGAGCTACCTATATTTTAATAATGCTCTTATTTAGCGTGGATGACATTGGCGATAGCAAGATGCAATTTGGCGAGCTGAAGCTGAATATTCGCCATGTGATTACCTCACATTCTTCTTATAGTTGAGGAAAGTGTAGGAAAAAACAGAACCAGATAATCAGCAGAAAAGGAAATGATACTAAAGGATATGCTACTGGAGCTAAATGACGGCTGTAAGCAATATGGGATGAAGATAAATACAAATAAGACGAAGAGCATGGTTATAGAAAGAAAAATGCAGAAGATAAACTTGAGAATTCTACATGAGGCAGTAGAGCAAGTGGACAGCATCAAATACTTGGGGTGAACTATAAGCAGCAACATGAGCTGCTGCCAAGAAGTCAAAAGGAGAATAGCAAGGAAGTTTTTAATAGAAAAAGAGCATTTTCTGCGGACCTCTGGAAAAAGAACTAAGGAAGAGACTAGTGAAGTGCTTTTTATGGAGTGTGGCATTGTATGTGGCAGAAACATGGACATTACGACGAAGTGAAGAGAAGCGAATAGAAGTTTTTGAAATGTGGATATGGAGAAGAATAAAACGTGTGAAGTGTACAGACAGAATAAGAAATATAGCTGTGTTGGAAAGAGTGGGTGAAAAAAGAATGATACTGAAACTGATCATCAAGAAGAGGAAAAGGAATTGGTTGAGTCACTGGCTGAGAAGGAACTGTCTACTGAAGGATGCACCGGAAGGAATGGTGAACGGGAGAAGAGTTCGAGGTAGAAGAAGATATCAGATGATAGACGACATTAAGATATATGGATCATATACGGAAATGAAAAGGCAGAAAATAAGAAAGATTGAAAAAAGCTGAGTTTGCAGTGAAGACTTGCCCTTGGGCAGAACACTAAATGAATGAATGAATAATCAAATCAAGGACAACTGAATCCACGCCCGAACGCACTTCCGGATCAGTGTAGTCCAAAGCGCTTCCATCTTGAGTTGCAGTTCTACCATACAGTATATTTTGCAATTAATTATTTGTACGTTGTTCATTTTTATAATCCCTTAAGTTTCAGTGAAATTAAAATCTATTTTTTATTATTTTTAGTTGTTTATTTAATGATACTGTAACAACCACTACGCTATTTAGCGTCGTTGTAATCGGTGATAGCGTGATGGTACTTGACGAGATGAAGCCGAGAATTCACCATATGATTACCTAACATTTGCCTTACAATTAGAGAAAACCGCGGAAAAACCTAAGCAGGTAATCAACCTAACTTAAGCGAGAATCGAACTTACGCCCGAGCATAGCTCCAGATCGACAGGCAAATGCACCAACCGCCTGAACTACGTCGGTAGCATCCATTCTATTTAGGTATTAAGAAATGAAGTAATAACAGGATTTTGTAGCGTATTATTGCAAAATGTTTAAATCAGTTCATTTTACGACGCTTTATTAACTGCTATGGTTATCTAGCCAGCGAAATGAGTCCAGAGTCCAGAGCCGAAAGTTACCATCATTTATACAAATCTGGCTTTCAGGTAGTAGCTCCCTGTAAAGCAGGTTTGAATAATTTCAAGGAAAAATTGTTCCGGGGCCGGGTATCGATCCCGGGACCCTTCGCTTCCTTGAAATTACCCATCATTTGTTTTTAACGAGTTTAGGGAAAACCGCTGGAAAAAACCTCAACCAGGTAACTTGACCAAATCATGATTTGAACCTAGCCTCGCAGTTTTCCAATCCGATATGCGGTGGAATGCAATATTTTAAATAACTGAATAGTGCATTAAATACCATTTTTATATATCAATTAGTGGTTTGTAAAAATATCGCAAATATAGTACCATAGCGACGTCAGAATTAGAAAAGCCAAACGTTTAAGTAGCCATCCCCGAAAAATGCGCTTCACATCAGAGTAGAAAGAATCACAAGACGAAATGTCCACAAGATCTTATTTTTTTTCTTGTTAGGAGCGAGGGAACAGCCTACGCACTACGACCTTGAGATCTATTGTACACCTCCCTATATGGGATGAGTTGCGTGCCCACCGATCCTCTACGCGCACCGACCTAACCGCTTGACCCCCTTAACGACCGGTCCCTACAGGCAACAGAGTCCATGTACCACTCCTGCTTTGGCAACCCACCCAAGGTTCCCTTAACGGTCCGAGGCGAGAAGGTCTGGCCCGGGTTCTGTTGCAGAAGCTATCCATCATCACTAGAATACAATCCACGGAGGCCGGTTGAGAGAGCCAGCAGCTTCGGAGGGCCGACTGTAGAGCGATCTGAAAACCAGAAGAAGTAACGGGATGATGAATGAAAGGATGATAGGGGAGGAAAGGAAGTGGCGATAAAGTTACCTGATATTCATCCATGGGAGTGAGGGAAAAACCCCCAAAAACCTCACCCAGGCAACTCGTCCTAACCGGGAATCGAACTCGCTAACCCCTCAGCCACAACGGTGGACTCCACAAGATCTTAACCCCTTACCGCATACTGGGACAGATATGGCACATACTGGTTTTATATTCATATAACTTATAATATAAGGGTATAATATTTCAAAGTGCATACTGGGACAGATATGGCACACTGTCAATAACTGGATTTGACCATATGTGACATCAGTTGAGAAAGATAGAACTACTTAAGTTATTTGAATATAAAATCGGTATGTGTAAAACTGTCCTATGCGGTAAGGGGTTAATGAATTATCTAAGGCAATTTAATCTTATACCACGTGCTTTATCTGCAAGATTTTGCATCGTTTATTTCTTCAGTCAGGACTCGAAATCTGTGTCCGCTCCAGAAGTAAACTTATTCCAACAGAAGCTTTGTCCATCATAAATAAAAACTCAAGAGATATGTCCGAACTCGAGTCCTGATAAAACTTTGTCTGTTGCCTGAGTTTCGGTTTGGGTTACCGCATTCCAAATCGGAATCCTTAAATCTGCAACAAATCTGTTTATCGACGAACCTACCACGGCTCATTAAGTCTTCGTCGTTATTATAAATTCGCGCTTGGTTCCCGCATTGATTCAGTTGCATATGACACAAGTGTACGTGTCTCTGTTAATACAATTTGGACATATCATAGTGTTAGAATATGACAGGACGTCATTGTCCGTGTTAAATGTCTGGAAAATAATTAGATTCATGTGATGAGACTACTGCATCCATTATTTATCACATATCATATTTATTTAAACGGTGCGCTACCACTGTTAAACAACATGAGACGGGTTTTTAGCACGTAGTATGGTTAACATTTTTTTTTACCTTATTTGCAACGCTAATGTTACAGAATATAACACGTAGTAACACGTAATAATTATGATAATATTCCAAACGTCATTTAAGGACTCCAAAAATAAGAAAACACTTGATTTCAACGTCTTCCTTTGCTATATATATATATATATATATATATATATATATATATAAATGTTAAATGTTATGTTTTATTTAACGACGCTCGCAACTGCAGAGGTTATATCAGCGTCGCCGGATGTGCCGGAATTTTGTCCCGCAGGAGTTCTTTTACATGCCAGTAAATCTACTGACATGAGCCTGTCGCATTTAAGCACACTTAAATGCCATCGACCTGGCCCGGGATCGAACCCGCAACCTTGGGCATAGAAGGCCAGCGCTATACCAACTCGCCAACCAGGTCGACTATATATATATATATATATATATATATATATATATATATATATATATAAACAAATACGGAGAGAAACATACAGAGCGTTACACTTTGTGATGGGGATACTAAGAAAAGGCTGTGAGAAATCCAAAGAGATTGCATATAAATCACTAGTTCGTCCAGTAATGGAATATGGTGCTGCATGTTGGGATCCTTACAGATTAAACATATTAAGACACTGGAAAAGATTAAAAAAAAAAAAAAAAAGAGCTCTCAAGCGTTGTCGTGATAATTCACCATTAAAATGGGACACACTCACGGGCAGGAGAATTTGATTATGCGCAATATTCAAAACATACAGAGGTATATATATATATATATATATATATATATATATATATATATATATATATATATCTGTGTGTGTGTGTGTGTATCGATCGAAAAATCGAAAGAGGAGAATTGGGAGAACAAATTTAAAAGGTATGCAAACGCGTCCTTGCAAGGGATTGGGGGCTGTACGAAACTAAATATGTGAGCTCCAAGCCTGTTGGCCACTAGTCTCACTCCGGGTTTCGCTGCTCCACTGAAGGAGCTCTAGAAAATGTTGAAGGGGAAAACCGAAAATGGACGTAACCTCTTAGGTACCACATACGCGAGGGGGACGGAAATGTGATCAAGTGATCACGGGACGGGACGAGGAGGAGATGGCTGGTGTAATCTGCACATTGAAATGAACTGTGTCATTTCGCACTGCAGGAGGAGTCGAGAAGACTCTGTCGTCTGTTGTTCGATGACAAGGCAGGTGAAGACCGCCAGGAGAGACGCCGTGAATTCTGTATCTGCAATTTGGAAGGTTCCTGTCCTTTCGCATTGCGACTACATGAGTGACCTTGCACATATATTTAGTAATTTTATAAACTCAGAACTAGGGCATTAAATCGTTTGTTAAAAGAAAAAGGGAATTTTATGGGGAAGGGCATATAGGTCCGTGGCTATGTGATCAGGGCTTATACAGTCCGTACGTATGTCAGTTATTTCCTAAACTGATGCAGTGCTGCCATCTATTGACATAGGAAGCTGTTACTTCAGTGGACTTTAGAAGGTTGACGAATCGCCACAAATTCAAATTTTTCACATTACCAACTTATTTAAGGAGAAAAAAATAGGAGGTATTACTTTCTGACCGACTCTCGCGTTGTTATCATTATTATTATTATTATTATTATTATTATTATTATTATTATTATTATTAGTTCTTGGAATGTATCCTTCTCCATACTAAAAGAATACTAGTTTCTTACGTTCTTATCTGTCTTATTAGACAAATAGGCTTAGAGCAAAAGCAGGCACAGAAGAAAAAAAATGTGTAAAATTGAAGGTAAGATTAATAACATGAAGTTGGTTCAATTATTTCAATGAAGGCGACACATGACCGACAGACAACCTTCGGTCGAGGCGTTCTTCTCACGATAGTGGGACTCTGATAACTGCACAATAGGCCTATAGTCTAATGCCATCGTAAACACAAAATTGTATGAATGCAGGGCAAGAGAAGCAAACCTATACACTATGGCAGGGAGATGAATATTTATATCGAACAGGAAGTTACATTTTGTTCTACTGAAATACGCATATCTGTACTCTCCTCGTCGATATAATCTAAGATTTTATACGGTGTTAAATCTGACACTAGATGAACACGGCGTAGGCCTACTCCCGGGAAGTGACATCGACATGACTTGGAACTTCCGCGGAATATAACAGAACATCACTCTGCCTACGGATCTGATAATCGACGGCAAACTCAGTAATTACCTATTCATGAGACACGCGTATGGATTCAGTCAGTTGGACATGGACATAAGCCATGGCACAGACACACTATGACAATAGGAACGGAGATACAAATTTAATGCTAATGTAGATTATGATCGTTGGTTCCAATTTGATCTAGGACGTGATTTTTTTCTTTTCAAAATTACTGTGTTAGACGATAACGTCTCTATTTACATATCCTTTCGGAGAGAAAATGGAGATCAAGCTTCTTAAGCGTATGCCTTGCGCCGATCTCACCACCTGAATACAGTCCCGCCAATTGTGCAACTTATGCCTAATATTGATTCATAATTATCAGAGGAGCAAGGCAGTTATGTAGAGATACGGAATTAAAATTTGGAGCAGTCTTGATGGGAGTCCATTTGTATATAGGCAACAATTTCAGACGAACTGTTCACAAGTAGCATATATACAGGGACTCTTGTTTACTGCACATGCGCAGTGTGTTGTAAGCGAAACATACAATAAGGGAGCTACAAACTTTATTTCCGTGTATCAAAGGGTCTAATCCTTAAAAAAGAGACTCCACTGAATATAATGCAAATTTCCAAAAAAAAAAAAAATTATTGGCTATTTCACTTCTTTAGAATGTATATTTTCGTACTCCAAAGAATTTAGTTCAATTCTGATTACAAATATGTTTATTTTTTTTAATTAAGGCCGTAAGGAGATGTGGCATTTAAAGAGCTGTCAAAATCATTTTTTCATCACAGAAATCTTTTTTTACAAATTTCTGATTACAAATGTAGTAACGTTTTGATGATGAAAGAGTGGAACAGAGAAAAATTCTCTCCGGCACCGGGATTTGAACCCGGGTTTTCACTCTACGTGCTGACGTTCTATCCACTAAGCCACATAGCCACACCGGATTCCCATCCCGATGTCGGATCGAATCCTCTCAGTTTAAGTTTCACCTCTTGGGTTCCCTCTAGTGGCCTACCCTCTTGAACTGCGTCATAGATGTATGACAGTGGCATAATGTCCACACACATGTGCAGAGGTGCACTCGTTATGAGTGACTAAGTGGCCGGGATCCGACGGAATAATCGCCGTCTTAAAACACAAAGTGATTATCATTATTATTATTATTATTATTATTATTATTATTATTATTATTATTATTATTGGCTTAGTGGATAGAGCGGCAGCACGTAGAGCTGAAAAGCCGGGTTCAAATCCCGGTGCCGGAGAGAATTTTTCTCTGTTCCACTCTTCCATCATCATATGACGCAGAATTTTTTTTAGTGGGTTATTTTACGACGCTATATCAACATCTAGGTTATTTAGTGTCTGAATGATATGAAGATGATAATGCCGGTGAAATGAGTCCGGGGTCCAGCACCGAAAGTTACCCAGCATTTGCTCCTATTGGGTTGAGGGGAAACCCCGGAAAAAACCTCAACCAGGTAACTTGCCCCGACCGGGATTCGAACCCGGGCCACCTGGTTTCGCAGCCAGACGCAACGCAGAATTTCTGCATTGAAATATCACATGTACTTCGATACATCGTAATATACAGTAACTTTTTGTTCTAAAGTTGGCTCCCTGAAGTTAATAGATGAATGTACTGGAGGATAATTTTAATAGATATGTGTTACATAAATATTCATTTGACTTTCAAATCCATTTTTCAGTCATTTTATTTTTCTTGATTCAACACCTTTTTTATGCCAAATATTCATCAATCTGAATGAAATTTTTACTGCAAGTATTTATTTTTTTTTTTCAAAAAAATGCTGCTAGTTTATTTTATTAATATCTTTTCCATGAATTATAGAAAAAATAAAATTAGAAAAAAAATCAGAGTGAATAAATGAGATATTTCATAAAATGAACACCGTATATAGAAATGTTTTTTTATGTCTTGTGAATGTAACAAAAAAAAGCTTAAAAACTGAGATCTATTAAAAACTTGGATTTGAAAATATTTATAAAAAAATAGAAGAAAATCAAAAGCCAAAAACATTTGGGAGTTCAAAATTTAGATTTTTGTTAGTTCTTTACATATTATACATGCTCTCAAAATTTGGTTGGAAAAAAATATTGGGAAAAAAGTTGTCATTTTCAGTAGTGTGTCCCCTTAAAGATAACCTGTTCATTCATTCACAGTTTTCTGCCCAAGGACAAGGCTTTCGTTGCAAATCCAGCATTCTCCAATCTTTATTATTTCTGTTTTCCTCCTAGTCTCCGCATAGACTATTGATCCATATACGAGTATCTTATATCTTCCATCATTTGATATCTTCTATGCCATAAACTTTTCTCCCGTAGATAACCTACATGATGATGATGACGACAACATTGGTGTTAATATAATGAATTCTGTTGTTCCTAGTGGAAATACCTTAAATTAAAAAATATTGAACGTTCACATTTTTGCAAAGACAGGGATTTAGAAATTTGTGTTGTTGAATTAGAAAATGAAACATATAATTTCATTATAATATGTCTATATAGAGTACCATCTGGAGACTACGAAAATTTTATTCATTTATTGGAAAAGGCACTAGAATACTTACAGAAACTGAAACGTGAATGCATTATTTGCGGAGACATCAATGTCGATTATCTAACAGAAAGCAATAGGAAAGATCAACTAAATTCATTGCTAGCATCTTTCAATTTAATTTATACAGTAAACTTTCCTACCAGAATACAAGGGGATTCAGCTACTGCAATAGACAACATATTCATTGAAAAAGAAAAAATAGGTATATCTCAAACAACCCCAATAATTAATGGTCTTTCGGATCACGATGCTCAACTCCTAAGTATAAATATTAACACATCATCAAAAAAACCAACTAAAGTGAGATTCAGAAATATAAACAGGGAATCATTAAATGATTTTGAAATAAATCTTAAAAATGGAACATGGGAATCAGTATACAGTCAAAGTGACATGAACAGTAAATTCAACGAGTTTCATAAAACATTTCTAAATATTTTTGAATCCAGTTTTCCTGTAAAGTATAAAAATGAAACAATATGTAACAATAGATGGATTACACAAGGTATTAAAATCTCATGCAAAACCAAGAGATCATTATACATACAGAGCAGAAATAGTAATGATACAAACTTAAAACAACACTATAAAAATTATTCAAAAATATTACACAAAGTAATTCAAAAAGCTAAAGAATTACACTATAATACAACAATACAAAACTCTGATAATAAAATCAAAACAACTTGGAACATAATTAAAAAAGAAAGTGGACGATCAAAAAGCAAAGTAACAAACTATACCCTTATATCTAACAATACAAAAACGTCAGACCCAAATGAAATTGCAAACATATTTAACAAATATTTTCTTACAATAACTGATAACCTCAACATGCCCCAAGATAATGTTACTAACAGTTTAGATTCTTTAACACAATATTTTCCGACAAAATTCCCAAATATTCAAATATTTCCAACAAACAAACAGAAATAATTGCAATTATTAAAAATCTAAAGTCAAAAAACTCCTCAGGGTATGATGAAATAACAAGCAAAATATTAAAAGCGAGTTCACATATTATAGCTGGGCCATTAAGTCATTTATGTAACTATTCAATGTTCAATGGTATATTTCCCGAGAGACTAAAATATTCAGTGGTTATTCCTATCTTCAAAAAGGGAGAAACAACGTCTCCCGAAAATTACAGGCCCATATCACTTCTACCAGTCTTCTCCAAAATCTTTGAAAAAGTAATGTATAAAAGATTATATCATCATCTAGAAAGATACAACAGTTTAGTCCCAGAACAATTTGGATTTAGGAAAAATAAAGGCACAGAAAATGCAACATTTAGTTTAACTGACAAAATTCTGGAGGCAGTAAATAAAAAATTACGAGTTGGAGGGATTTTCTGTGATTTATCCAAAGCATTTGACTGTATAAATCATAAAATGCTGCTAGATAAATTAGATTATTATGGAATTAAAGGTGTTGCACACCAATGGTTTCACTCATATCTCATAGATAGGAAACAGAAAGTTGAAATCAATACAACTATGAAATCTACATCGACATGGAGAACTATTAATAATGGAATTCCTCAAGGATCAATATTAGGTCCCCTACTTTTTCTAGTGTTTATAAATGATCTTGCCCCCCTTATAAAAGATGTAGGTCATCCCATATTATTTGCAGATGACACAAGTATAGTAATTACAGCCAATAACTCCAACACATTCCAATCTTCAACAGAGGAAATTCTCTTCAAAATATGTGACTGGTTCTCAGTCAATAAATTAGTATTAAATTGTAACAAAACTAACATAATTCAATTTAAATCCTGTCCAAATTCAACGTCGCAAATTTCTAGCGCAATAATTAACAATAGATCCCTATTAGCAATAACAACAACCAAATTTCTTGGCTTAAAAATCGATAATGTATTAAATTGGAGAAATAATATTAAAGAAATTACCCCCAAACTAAATTCAGCTTGTTTTGCTATTAGATCTATGCAAAAGATAGTAAATATCAATACCTTAAAAACAATATACTTTGCATACTTCCACTCGGTAATGAGTTTTGGAATAATATTCTGGAGAAATTCCACAGATAGTAACAATATATTTCTATTACAAAAAAGAGTAATTAGAATAATAATAGGTGCCAAATCTAGGGAATCGTGTAGGACTATTTTCAAAAAACTACAAATAATGTCCATGGCTTGTCAGTATATCTTTTCATTAATAGTCTTCCTCGTATGTAATCGTGAAAACTTTGTAACTAATTCAACAGTTCATAGCATAAATACACGTCAAAGAAATTACTTTCATACTCCATCGGCAAGTCTATCGTGCTATCAAAAAGGAGTGCGTTATATGGCAGTAAAATTGTTTAATAGCCTCCCTATCGATATAAAAAATGAAACTCAAAACATAAAATTATTTAGGGCCAAATTAAAGAAGTACCTAATTTCTCACGCCTTCTATTCTGTAGGTGAATTCATGACATTCAATAACACTTCATGAAATTGATACTAAAACTATGTGTTGTATTAGTAGACTATATTGTAAATCTCGTCTGTATATATTTCATTTAGACTGTGACTATAAATTAAGATTTTATAATAGTATTAAGTTTTTTGACTTGTTCCATATTCTAGCTGTAAGCATGTATGAATACCATGGAATGTTAATAAATACAATACAAAACAATACAATACTTATATTTTCGTCAGAGTACTTCTAAAACTCTCCAATTTTTACCGAATATCTAAATCTAAGTGTATTTTGAAAATGCCTCTGTTGGTAACACCTCGTGAGTATGCAAATGTTTTTTATATTTTATAAACAACAAATGCATAACAATTGTTAGCTGGGGTGTAAAGAATAAGAAGTTATTTTGCTTGCTTATACAATTTCCTCAAATACAGTTACGAGATTTTAAAAGAAAACCAACAATTTGTCAATCCATATCATGGCCTCTCATTTATAAATAGTAGTGACAATTCTTTATTTAATGTCTCTCTTCAACTAACATATAAGTTTATCCTCCTCAATGATTTCGTGGTTAGCATAGGCTGACCGGACGTCCCCTTTTTCCGGGGACAGTTCCCGGTTTTTGAGTTCCTGTCCCCGGGGAGCAAATGTCCCCACTTTTGTTCCCGGAAATTAATTTTGTCCCCAGAAGCTTTGATTTTGTTTCAATAACATTTTACACAAAAATATTTAAGTATCGTGATGGAACTGCTGTGATTCATGCACATTTCTGAAAGGTTCTCAGTATGAGACAGAAGAACCAGAGAGCACAGTATGAGATATTCTGCACTCTTTGAGAAGAACATAGCTTTATCTTTCGTCCTCTTAACATTCGCGTTGCGCGAAAGCGTTAGAGCTGCCGCAGCTCCATTTTTAAGTAGTTCAAAACGTGTGACATTTTGTGACAAACCAACAGGTGAAAAGTGGTATGATGTTTTCCAACATTAAAAAAAAAAAAAAGAAAAAAAAATCATTCCATTTGAAAATCTTCTCAAAATAGTGTCATTAATCATGTATCGTCCAGTCAGTAATCCATCAGTTGAGGACTTTTCTCCACAATGAACTCAATCTAGACTGATGAAAAGTCAAGAATGGAAGATGAAACAGTCAAAGCTTTGTTACAAGTGAAAACAAACTTCCATTTCTCATGTGAAGCTGTATAGGAATGAACACGCCAGACAGAGAAGTACCACGTCCCGGAAGACAGGTGCAAATGCAAACTATGTGGATTGAACTGTGACCGATATCATCTACTTTGGTGGGGGGGGGAAAAAAAAAAAAAAAAAAAAAAAAAGCACACTAACAAACTTCTGCAAAAACTGAACAAAAGAAACATGCACATTGTGCGATATTCCTTCTATTATTATTATTATTATTATTATTATTATTATTATTATTATTATTATTATTATAGCAATGAACAGATCATTCTTCAGACAAGTACTTGTAAAATGTGTGTGTTAGAGTTCAGTGTGTACTGTACAGTATTATGTGAAAGACTTCCATGCATGCGTTAGTACTGAAATTGAATTCTTAGTGACTATAATTATGTATAGGAGTTACGTGTAGTTATGCATTTAATTAAAAAAGTTAAGATACTCAACAAAATTTGTGTGCAAAATACTATCATTGTGTCTACTGTTACGTGTATTGTCTGCAACATTTCAACGGAGAGTGACTAGGTAAGCGTTTGTGGTTTTTCTTGAAATTGCCGATATCCCCTGCTGGATCATAAAAAATATGGTCAGCCTATGTTAGCATGCTTGAGTCTGAACCAAGTATTCAAGTACCACTTGGATCACCTACTCCAGAATTCACCCTTTTTAGTTAGAGTCTGGTTGATATACACAGGACTTCGCATTGCTAATCAGGCTGCTTCTTTTCTAAGAAAATAGGAACACAGTAACTACAGCAATCCTTGCTCATAATGTCCTTATTAATCTTCTATCGACAGTAAATGGTTCGAGTGTGTGTCATTCACCCTGATAGCTCCTTGCAGCAGTGTCCAGAAATGAGTGCACAAATATGAAATGTGACTTAAAAAACACAATAAGCCTGGCCTTCGACTCCCATCATCACTCTAGTTTGAAATGAAGTGGGGCTTATGGTTTTCTCTCATAGGGCTAACAGTAACATTACTTCCGAGATTAAGTTGGGCCAACTGTTACTCAACCCACAAATTCTTCTGCTTTTCGAAAATAAATCTATTTTTTTTTAACAATTCTGTATCAATTATTAAGTTACACTGGTCAACAGCCATTTTGCGCCAGACATAAAACTAACAAATTCTTACTAATTTCGACCTCCTGAATTCAAAAACAACAATCAAAATGTTCCTTCAGTTCGGGTTTTCGAGATGCACAATATAATTCATTTTATATACATTTTATTTTAAAAAATCACCGTATTTCGTGTGTAACTATTTTGTTTTACAAATGTGACGACCCATTATGTGAAAACAATATTACTATAAGTAGACCACCATGTTAGAAGCACTTGTAGAAACTGAAATTATTTTATTGCCCTTTTACGAGTGTATATGGAGGGGGGGGGGGAACAGGTTCGCGGCATAAATTCTCTTGAGTTTACCTGATTTTACTTGAGATGTGCATTTCTTTCACTGTGAGCTTTAATGACATTACTGTAGTTTATATTTTGCAATAGACCACCTTGTCAAAACGACTTATAGAAGCGGAAATTGTTTTATTGCCCTTTTCGATTCCATTTGGAGGGGGAGAAACAGATAAGTTATATGAAATCGCTTCAGTTTACCAGGAGATTTCCGTGGTGTTAGTATTCTGTGTAAGGCGTGTATTTCTTTAAAGTGTGCTTTAATGATAATATTCAAATTACGAATGGTTTATATGTGCGAATTTGAAGGTTGTAGCATTGCTTCTTGTAATGCAATTAGGCTACACCAAATGTTGCTGTTTTCTGTGCGAATGGGACAGTCGCGCTCGAGATAAGTATTATGAAAAAACGACAATCACTAGAGCCAGGGAAGAAAAAAATTATACATCAACCCCTTGTACCTCAAAGTAAAGTAATTTTACTCCCTTCACATATTAAGTTAGGGTTAATGAAGAATTTTGTTAAGGGGATTGATCATAAAAGTGAAGCATTTAAAGATATCCAGAAAAATTTTCCTGCTATTAATGACTCGAAAATAAAAGAGGCAGTTTTCAATGGACCACAAATTAGAGAAATAATGAAGGACAATCACTTCGAATCTTTGTTGCAAGGAAAAGAGAAATCCGCCTGGATTGCATTCAAGGAGGTTCTATTAAATTTTCTGGGTAACCGTAGAAGTGAAAACTATGAAGAAGTAGTGCAAAATTTACTGTTGGCGTGTGAAACTATGAGTTGTAACATATGCCTGAAAATTCACTTCCTTCACTTCAATCTCGAGTTTTTTCCCGCGAATTGCGACTATTTCAGTGATGAGCATGGTGAGCGCTTTCATCAAGAAATTTCAACTATTGAAAAAAGATAGCAAGGACAGTGTAGTACCAATATGCTAGCAGACTATTGTTGAACTTTATCTCGTGATTTACCTGATGTTCAGTATGAAAGAAAATGCAGAAAAATAAAGCTGTAGTCTTCTGAACAGTGAATATTTAAACTTATTGTTATTATATAAAGCAGTATTTTGAATAGACATAAATTCGAAAATTTCTGAAAAGCCGTAACTAACAACAATTTTTTATTCTCATATTCGTATTCAGGAGGCTCAAATTATAGAGAAAACATGTATAACATGTCCAGCGCAAAAAAAAAAAAAAAAAGTTAAAATTTGTTACGCAGTGTTATTTAGCGCCATTGAAATTGCTAATAGCGAAACGATATTTGCCGAGATAAGACAGAGGATTCATCAGATTACCTAACATTCGTCTTACGATTGGGGAAAGTCTCGGTAAAAACCCAACCAGCCCAAGCGAGAATCGAATCCACGCCAGACCGCAGCTCCGGCTCAGCTCCGCCGGTGTCTACAGAAGTCAATGCACTGGGACTGTGTAAGATACAAACATATAGTAAGATTGCAGAGGCCTCTGAAGGAAATGGTAAGAAACATAATGTAAATCTGAAAAGCACTAGGCGCTCAAAGACCACTAGTTTGAAGAGAAGTGAATATGAGAAGAGAAGGCATATTATAAATTATTTAGATTTTATATAAGGAAGTTCTTCATAGTCTGAATGAAAAATGACAAGGGGTACCGAAATACTCGGACAAAGTCTGCGTCACAGGACAAGCAATCTAAGATTATATTACTGAAACTACCCAACACTGAATCCGGATACTCTTTGCAAAAAACCGTCACCCAACTACGTAGCTTGAATATGCATGAAAATGGGATCTGAAAAGACCCAAATAAGAATATCGGAAAACCTATGAGAAAGAGAGAATAAGAAACATACACAACAAAACTGCAAAATCCCCTTTAGAATCGACCCAACACGCAGATTTTCACAGCGACTTCAAATATCTTACGCCGGTTTTGCAGTAAGCATCAATATTTTGTAAAAACATGGAGTGAACGTCCAAGCGAGACAGAAAACACACTTTTTATATATTACAAAACAGTATCTCAACCCTCTTTTTTTTGAAATTTATTTCTCTTTTGCGAATCTCGCAATAATTAGGCTGTACCCCCGTGTAACCGCTCTTCTTCTTCTCCTCCTCCTCCTCCTCCTCCTCCTCCACGGAGCGGAGCATGCCGCTCGCCCTTTTCAACCTTCGTGCTCCTCCGAACCTGCGTACATTATCTGCGTCTTTATCGTTTAATCAATGTTTCATCACAACGTCTGCTCGGAACCTTTTCTCCTCGTCATCTATGGCTGCCTCCACTTCAAGCGCACATCCTTTCCTTGTTCTATAATTGCTACGCTCTACTGACTGCCAATTTCAATTATTCTCAGAATTGGTATGTACTTCATACTAGAAATTGTTAATGTGATATACTCACATATTGCAGACGATTTGTGAATTACTAATGAACGTTTTCAGTTTAAACTCATCTGAATATACCAAATTTCAATATTACATCAAACATCTGTGGAATTAGAATGACAGGTGAAATCGAGAACCAGTAATAAACCCGTCTCACTGCCGCTTTATCCAACACAAATCTCACAGTATCTGCACATGATCAAAGCCTGCTTCCCTTTGGCAACAAGTCATCGAATGACTGACTGACTGAGCTGGCTGGATTGACTGCACTGACTGATTGAACTGATTTTACTAACTGCACTGGGCAATAAATAATTGAACTAATTGAAATTGACTGAAATTTTTGGAATGACTGGTTGAAATGGCTGCATCGATTTTATTGAACCGTCTGGATTAAGGTGAGTGACCGGGCCGAATGAAGGACTGATTGGAATGAATGGCCGACAGGCTGGGTCAAGTGACTGACATCGGAATTACTTGCAGGTTGGGCTGAGTGATGGAAGTCCCGACTAAACGACTGACGGGCCGGAATAAATGACTGGCAGACTGGAATGAATGACTGACGGGCTGAACGGAATGACAGACTGGACTGTGCGACTGGAAGGTTGGACTGAATAACTGACATGCTCGACTAATGGATGGAAGGCTGGACTGAGAGACTGACAGGCTGAATTGAGTGATTGGAAGACTGATCTCAGTAAATGGAAGACTGGACTAAATGACTGGAAGTTCAGACTGAGTGACTGACAGGCTGGACTAAATGACTGGAAGTTCAGACTGAGTGATTCAGAGGCTGGATAGAGTGAGTAAAAGACTGGACTAAATGACTGGAAGTTCAGACTGATTGGATAGTGAGTGGAAGGCTGGACTAAATTACTGGAAAGCTAGACTGAGTGACTTTAAGGCTGAATTTAGTATCTGAAAGACTGGACTGAGTAACTGGTAGGGTGGACTAAATGACTGGCAAGCTGGATTAAGTGACTGGCAGTCTGAACTGAGTCACTGGACTGAGAGACTAGCAGGCTGAACTACAGGATTAGCGCACTATATTAGGTGAGTATCAGGCTAAACTCACTGACTGCAAAGCTACACTAATTAGTGACTGAGATACTGGCAGGCTGGTCTAAAGGATTAGCACACTATATTAAATGATTAGCATGCTGAACTCACTGACTGCATAACTACACTTACTAATTACCGAGATGCTGGACTGAGATACTGGCAGGCTGGACTAAATGACTGAAGAATGATTACGTAACTGGCAGGCTGAACTGAGTGACTGCAAAGCTAGACTAATTAGTGACCAAAATTCTGAACTGAAACTAGGAGGCTGCACTAAATAGCTGTGAGTGAGTGGCTGGATGATTGTCCCCACTCAATGACCAAGTAACGTGTGAAAAAGACTCGACTTTTAAAGTACGTAACTGACAGTTTGTCACGAGTTATAATTAACATTACGAAGGAGTGTTAGTTTATCAATCCATTCTAATTATAAGATATTATTATATATTGACTATAATAATAATAATAATAATAATAATAATAATAATAATAATAATAATAATAAAGGAAATCTTCCAAAATTTCCTACTCTGTTTATTATCAAGCTTGTAATTTGAATTCCCACTTCCAGGCATGGTCATTACAAAACTACTTCCATCAGACACATCGTGCGTCTTTTTAAAATCTTGGCTGACCTCTCCATTACAACCTCATTTTCGTTATACGGGCTTTATGTCGACCTCGTTTTATACGTAACAGAGATTGTGTGTAATAGTGACATTTCTAATAATGATAGAGCATCTAACTGACATTAATGTAACTTCGTTTTCGTCTTTGCTATATAATTCTGGATGGTTACTTTCATTTCAGATCGTCGGAGACTCAGTGTGAGCCAGTTCCCCTCCAACATTACGGCGGATCTCCTTGATATCTGTTCCCTGCATTCTATCTGTATGGATATGCCATTATCTCATTCATACTTCCCTCCATTTGCTACTATCTTCTACAATATGCTCTTCACTTATCAATTTTACTTTATCACACATAGGTCAATATAAGTCTCAAGGATATCTACCGTAATCTAATGTGCAGAAGGTATGAACTTATTTTGTCACAGCTCATCATTTAAGCATTCAAATAAACACTAGAGCAAAGTGGTACAGACTAATTGATATGACACATTTTAATCGTAAGAATTCCGGACAGCAGATTAACATACCTCGTAATAATAATAATCCGTCGGGCGCTACAGCCCGTGAAGGGCCTAGACCGACCAGCCGGCTGCTGGCCTCACGCCCACATGTCGAAGCAGAGGTTGACGATCATCCAACCAGAATGGAGGTATCGTGTGGTTAGCACGATGCTCCCCCCCAGCCGTTATAGCTGGCATTCGCAACCGGATTTCGCTACCTATCGTAGCTCCCCAAGTGCATCACGATGCTAGGTGGGCACCGGTCCCATACACTGGCCGAAATTTCATGAGAAAATTTCTTCTCCCATGAGGACTCGAACCAGCGCGCATTCCGTAACGCGAGTCCTAGGCAGGATGCCTTAGACCGCGACGCCGCAGCGCGGGACATACCTCGTAATACAATAAGTAAAACTACAGGAGACGGATGGGCTGACGGAAAGAGATCTTGGAGTTTGTAACAAATCCAAAGGGAACGAAGCCCTAAGGCTGAATGCTGCTGCTGCTGCTCCTACTCTGTTATTATTATTGCTTCTGTTGTTTCTGCATTTGTGCTGTTATTTCTTATAAGGACTATCACTCTGAAACTTTATTCCTATTTCTGCGTTGTTTTGGTTTATTAGAATTTCAAATTTTCACATCAGAAAAAAATTTGTAATCGCTTTAGTATCTGGCACTTAACGTAAACGTGCCAACCTGTGTTCAGTTTCTTTTACGTGGAGATACCGGTAATACACAATATTTTCACTGCACGAAACATTCTTCAGCGACATACGAAGTAGTTTGACCGAGGAAATCAATAGCACAACTTTCATTACATAAAACAACAGAGAACGTTTTAACTGATAACGTGATATTATATATTATATCGTATTATAACCATAATTATATTTATATTAAATTTAATGAAAGAGTAGGCCTACATGAGAATGACATAAACTATCAGCAAATGATGTTACCAATGAAGTTTATATTAATCACCAAACAAACAGTGCAACATTTATTTTAAAGAAGACAAGTCGTTGAAAGTTCCACACAAAGATGGGAGGGAACATGTTTCCAAACGCGGAACGAGGCGAAGTGGCATAACATAATGATGATGATAATGATATGAAGGTCTTGTTATAGTTAGTTCTGCTCCAGAAAGTGACGACAGATCAGCTGAGACAGTACCCGATGTCGAACATAATGGTAAACAACTCGCATAATTATAGTTATGTTCAACATGGGAATCTCTTGAGTGTCTATATTGCTATTTAGAAACGAGGGGAAGAGTAAGTGCTTCATTTATTCCATCCTCTTCATCCTTTCACTTTGCTGGTCATATGAAAGAAAGAGATAATCATAAGAAAGTTAAGCTTAATAAGACACAGGGGTGCAGTTCTAGAGTACAAAATGAGAGCACCCCTTTCTAATTAAATTTCCTTGGTTTTTATCTTCAGAATTATTACACATCTTGTTTGGAAGGGCTGGAATCTGAGGTAGCAGGCCTAGAACAGAACCGCAGTTTATCTCAATGCATCTCCAGTTCCTTTAGCGAACATCATAATTAATAAAGGAGTACCTTGAAGTAATGTCATTTAATGGAAGTGTTACAGGGTCGCCTAATTTATATAGTGTAGTAAAACGAAACAAAAACAACATAAATTGCGAAATGAAAGCACAAGTATGTTAAGAAATGATGAGGCTACAGCATATAGTGATTTGAATGTGCATATTGACGGAGTGGTTAAAGTAGGGAAAGTTGTGTGATGAAGACAGTTTTTTAAAGACTATTACACTCTTACTACGTCATACTACTTTTGACCAATAAAACGGTACGAAAGGACGTATTTCAACCAATCATAGCTGCTTATCGCACAATTTTATCGCGTCCCTAGCATTTGTTTAATTTTAACGCGTCCCTAGCATTTGTTTCTTTGTTTCCCAACATTTGAAACTGCGCTGGTCTGGACGTCAAAAAAAAAAATATATATATATATATATATATATATATATAATTACAAACCACTCCAGTCGATGCACAGCAGTTTCAAATATGACTCGCATTGGCATTCAAGAACAAGAATTAATAAAAATCACTGATCATACCTATGCATCTTCTGAAACCCTATTTACAAATAAATGAAGAGCACCATTCGGAAATCCTGAATAAGTTGAATACACCATGTAGGCCTAAATCAACGAGTTCCACTTCTATTACGCACACGTCCAATATAACATCAATTGAACCACCAACCACATTCAAATTTGAAAATTGTACATTCAATAATTATGCCTTTTAAAATTATTCATTCGGAAATCCTGAAATAGTTGAATACACCATGTAGGCCTAAATCAACGAATTCCACTTCTATTACGCACACGTCCAATATAACATCAATTGAACCATCAACCACATTCAAATTTGAAAATTGTACATTCAATAATTATTCCTTTTAAAATTATTCATGTCTATTTTTTATGTCACCGTCGTTAATTGAAACTTTTCTAACACTTGTGTATATTATTTAGGTTATGTTATAGCTTCTGCTATATGACATTATGGATAGTCACGTATCAGAGATTGTTTAATATTAAGATTTATTG
Organism: Periplaneta americana; assembly: GCF_040183065.1. Lineage (NCBI taxonomy): Eukaryota > Metazoa > Arthropoda > Insecta > Blattodea > Blattidae > Periplaneta > Periplaneta americana. Next base: position 140,909,533 of record NC_091117.1, read on the forward strand.
AAAATCATCTGTCAAGTGACGTTGATTACTGGGATTCGGATAATTGAAGTGGAATGCAACTGTTTTAATAAAAATGAAACTGAATCAACAAAGCCTTCTTGACTAGTAAGTAGTAACACTGCCATCGTATATAGATCGATAACTTCTCGACGAGAAGGCATTGCTAGTAATCATAACTCACTACTGCCATCTAGCATGCATCTAGCGTAATATTTGTAATGTTGAGATGGTACAATAATACATTTGAAGACAGTTGTATTTTCGTAAGTCAATTAATATTTTATTGTATTGGAGTACTTTGTTACTTCTAATCTTTATATACTTTCTTCTAATCGTGTAATAGTCAATTAAATCCCACTCGAGTTTTGATTTCACGACTACGTTTTACAATAAATGATGTCAATGTGAATTCCAGGAGGAAATTTTTAAGTTTAAACTAGCAAACAAGTTCAGGTCTTTCTTCTTCCTTTCATTCAACGCCCGCCCTCGGCGTCATTCGGCGCCTCGCGGCGCACTATATTGATGTATTGTTCTGGTGGTGTTCTTACGCCGTTTGTTTAGGGCTTTGCAGTTTGTAGGTGTCCAAAGTCCATTCTATTCTTTTCACACGATGGTAAAACGTCACTTTTTAAACACAATCATGTGCAGTAGGCCTAAATGATTTTAATATGAACATATCCATATTTTATTTATTTTTATTTATGGCTTAAGGAACGCGGAGGTCCATTGCCGCCCTCACATAAGTCCGCCATCGGTCCCTATACTGAGTAAGATTAATCGTCCCTACCATCATATCCCACCTCCCTCAAATCCATTTTAATATTATCCTCCCATCTACGTCTCGGCCTCCTCAAAGGTCTTTTTCCCTCCGGTTTCGCAACTATAACACTCTATATGCATTTCTGGATTCGCCCATACGTGCTACATGCCCTGTCCATCTCAAACATCTGGATTTAATGTTCCTAATTATGTCAGGTGAAGACTGCAATGCGTGCAGCTCTGCGTTGTGTAACTTTCTCCATTCTCCTGTAACTTCATCCCTTTTAGCCCCAAATATTTTCCTAAGAACCTTATTCTCAAACAACCTTAATCTTTTTTCCTCTCTCAAAGTGAGAGTCCAAGTTTCACAACCGGTACAGAACGACCGGTAATATAACTGTTTTATAAATTCTAATTTTCAGATCTTTTGACAGCAGACTAGATGACAAAAGCTTCTCAACCGAATAATAAAAGGCATTTCCTATATTTATTCTACGCTTAATTTCCTCCCGAGTGTTATTTATATTTGTTGCTGTTGCTCCAAGATATTTCAATTTTTCAACCCCTTCCAAGGATAAATCTTCATTTTTATAGTTCCATTTCGTTCAATATTCTGGTCACGAGACAATATGATATACTTTGTCTTTTCGGGATTTACTTTCAAACCTATCGCTTTAGTATTAGTATTAGTATTTATTTATTTAACCTGGTAGAGATAAGGCCGTCAGGCCTTTTCTGCCCCTCTACTAGGAGATTCCAACTGTAATAACGAAGAATAAAATTACAATTACAAGTAAAATTACAATTAGTATTAAATTTACAATTACAATTACAATAAAAATCAAAGTACGAAAAGATTACCTCACTAATTAAAGCTAGATAATTTATCATAGAAAAACAAAGAATATTTTATATTTACTGAATTACAAATTAAACCTAGAATAACAAAATTGTATAGTGATGAAATTACTGGATATTGAAATATTTTGTGATAGATTAAGGAAACTATTTACAAGAAATCAATTACTGACCAAGTGCCTAGTAAGTTTGCGTTTGAATTCAGTTTTATTTCGACAGTCCCTGATGCTAGAAGGTAGCGAATTCCAGAGTCTTGGCAGGACTATTGTGAAAGAGGATGAGTATGAGGAGGTGCGATGGGATGGTATTGTTAGTATTGTTTCATGACGAGAGCGTGTGTTCAGATTATGGTGGGAAGAAAGGTAAGTGCTTCAAGTAGAATTTCCGTGTTTTCCCTAATCGTTTGTGGATTTTCTCCTAAAATATTCACGTCATCCACATAGACAAGAAGCTGATGTAACCCGTTCAATTCCAAACCCTCCCTGTTATCCTGAACTCCCCTAATGACATATTCTAGAGAGAAGTTAAAAAGCAAAGGTGACAGTGCATCTCCTTGCTTTAGCTCGCAGTGAATTGGAAAAGCATCAGATAGAAACTGGTCTATACGGACTCTGCTGTAAGTTTCACTAAGACACATTTTAATTAATCGAACTAGTTTCATGGGAATACCAAATTCAATAAGAATATCATATAATACTTCTCTCTTAATCGAGTCATATGCCTTTTTTAAATATATCCATACAGACAACTTAAATGAAGACATCTACGTGTATTTGAGAAAAAAATTAACTATTTAGGATCTGAGTGTTCTTACTTAAATAATAGAGATGTCAAAGAGATTCAGACAAATTTGTGAACACTAAGATGTAATATACTCAGAAATTTAAGCAAGACGAAATTCAACTTCAAGCACCTAAAATTTTAAAATATTTAATTAGACCCTGAAAAGTAACAATATGGCTAAATATATAGCTGTAAACTAAGTTACACAAAATAGGCTACTGTGAAAACTATAATTAGTAACTCAATGAGTTTTTATTGTAACGTCAATGTTAATAGCTTAAAACAGATATCACAGATATTTTCCAGCATTTTAATAACACTTTCAGTGAATCATTCCATTTAACATATTGACCTAAGTTATCATAACTACCACAAAACTAAATTATTAACGACTTCCTGTAATAATTTATTTTCCGTCTATGGGATTGAAGTTTTATCCGTTGTCTGTGATAGTTCTATGACGTGTTTGCGATGGTCGTGCATTGTGCCAATCCCACATGCAGACCGACCCGCAATGATTCAGAGACAATACCTTCCTTCCCCTACACCGCAGTGGTCTGTAAGTCGGTATCAGGGAAGGTAAAACGAAGAATGAAAAATCACTTCCTATGATTTATTAGATAGCTCTTGTCTAGTAGGGTGTTATTATTATTCCCACGCCATCAAATGGGAAAATTAGGATCTTAGAAATACATGCAAGGATATTAAATTTCGGAAGAACTACAATTACAAGTGTAATATGACACGTTTTATGACACTTGTGTTATTTAAAGAGAACAGAAGCTCAGACATAATGTCTACAACACTTTTAATTGAGTCATAAATGCGTCAAAGAATGCTTCGATTGTTACATATATTATGATCCAGAGACTGGAACTTCGGCAGAATGCCTTTTTAAATGTGTTAAACCTATCTTCATTTTGAAAGTATATCTGTACGAATTATACCTTTGTGATTGAAACGTCAGAGTTTTATATTGCCCTTTTCTGTCTTTTTTAATATAAATGCCTAATTTACAAAATAAATGCTTTTTTGCCTTTATTTGATTATTTATCTATTATTTATTAATATATTATTAAAATTGCCTACAGGTATATTTTAATTTATTTCTATAACCGCTACAATGAAAGTGACTTCACCGAATGTATATTATTGTCTTTCAGTTAGTTCATATTCTCTTTGCAACAATGAGTGCTGCCGTGCAAAAATGTATAACAGTAAGCATTTTAATTATCGCTTGTGTTTATTTGACAAGGCAACAATGAGTGCGGGTCTAACGTTATTTTTAACGGTTATTTTTCTTTCAGTTTTCATTGCACGTTGTTGTAGCTAGCTAAATATTTCATATCACAACACATCAGTACAACCAAACACAAAAATGCACTTTCCAAGGCTACTGGGAAGATTTCTTTGCTTCCAACAGTAATTGCAACATCGAGTCGAAAATCTCAATTTGCATTCGACTTATGTATAGCTTTTCTTGCTGCCGAAATCCCTTTGTGAAAAGTGCAAGGTTGTCGGTCTAGTGCAAGGTTTTTGTAATTTCCTTTTATTGCGTATTTTAGCTATTTATAATGCCTTTTGGCCTGCCTCTTTTAGCTATTTATGATGACTTTTTGCCTGCCTATTTTAATGATTCATAATGCCTAAACTTCCGGTCTCTGAATTGATTACTCTATGTGTGTGTATGTGTCTCTCTCTCTCTCTCTCTTGGAAATATCAGCAGAATTCATTTGGTAAACTGAAATAATTCTAGAGCCTAGGCATAACGACAAAAGAACTAATTTCCCCGCTTGAATAGGATTCGTGTCCTCGTCCGTAACCAGTAGCTATGATACCAATTGAGTATGTACATAAAATCCAGAATTATTCTTCGAAACGACCAAATAGAATGAAGTGATACGGGACTCCAAAATTTCTGCTCTACTTGTAACAATATCCGATGTATATGTCTGAAGACTGAATACAAATAACGTTCCTGTGTAGCAAACGGTGCAGTTGTCATGAGTATGAGGCTCTCATGTTGATATATGTTGTTGTTGCTTATATTCTATGCAATGTTATACTAAATCTTTCGATACATTCGTTGGATCCATTCCTTATTCAATAAGGATTAAAGCTAATATTAAGAAAATGGTTAATGTTGTAGGTCAAAACGTAAACACACAATTTAAGGATTATTTCCTGAATCATAATTTTAAGTTAGAATCAAATTGATTTAATAACATATTCAATTGAGTGCAAAACAAATCTGTTATTCCTACCAGATCATAAAATTCATCAATAATTTTAATTGAAATAAGAAAATGTTATTCTCATATTATCTCTTAATTTATTTTATATATCACTAAAGCGAATGCTAAGCTAAACTTGTCATTGTACCCAGTGCGGTCATGGTAATTTCTTTCTTGACCATACGCCACATTTTTTATTTTTATCCCTTGAAATATATTTTACTAGCGGGCTAGTGGCGTGGTAGAGGGCTGGCCTTGCATTCTGGAGGTCCGGGATTCGATCCCGGGGGCCGACAATCCTGAGGTTTTTCATGGTTTCCTCAGTTATTTACAGGCAAATGCCGGGATTGTACCTCTTGTAAGTCCGGCCATGGACGGCGATCCTTCCCTTAATCCTTTCATATGTGTGAGTGAATGCTGTGTAATGTCTTAAATGTTTGTGTTGTATCGGACGTGGCCCTGGCATTGAGCTGATCTCTCGTCCGGGAGGCCCTCCTTGTCCTTGTGTGGTCAAAAAAGTATGTATGTGATCCATAGATTAATTCCTCTCGCGGCCCTGTAAGGCCCGGGTGGCGTGGGTCGTGTAATAAGAACCTAAAAGGAAGAGGTTAAACTAAGGGGAAGAAGAAGAAAAAGAAGCAGAAGAAATATATTTTACTCTCCTCTCTCTCTACATCTCCGACCGTCATTTAATGGTTCTTCTAATATATATTCTGCGATGGTTGCATTTGCTGTTAATGGGTTTGTGGAAAAACCCCAGAAGAAACCTCAACCAGGTACCTAACTTATCCCAACTAGGAGTTGAACCCTGTTTCCCTTGTTTCAGAGTCATGGCGAAGTGCATCAACATTGATTAAAAACGCAGTAATCATAGATTACGAAACGACGGTTAAACAGTAGCCGTGGTTAAAATGTAATTTATGTGCACCATTCATAATCACCGATTACTAAAACATGGCTAGCTGACACCTCATTTAACCAGAATAAAGTCTATGATGGTACATTGTTTCTACAAAATGACTAAAGGAGAGCATCCATACCACTGCAAAGATAATAGTCAACGTCTAAAAACGACTGCGTTCACTATGTTCTACATCGAAATGAACGCATCTTACATTTTCGCGTTGCATTTGTTTGCCTTTGGGCGCTGTTATATTTGTGAGTTCCATTTCCTTGTTTTTCAGTACTGTTAGGTTAAAATCGTACAAAATGGAAAATTGAATCCAAAAATGATTATATCCCAATGTTAGGTTGAAGTATCGATAGACTTAATTACTAGATTTAAATGTATTATATAAAAAAGATGGAATATCCATAAAGGAAAAGGATGCAGAAGATTGGTAGGAATGTGTGTACGATCTTGGACCCCATTTACACCAGGGAATTGTGCATTATCCTAAGATCCATCCCGTGGTGGGAATATAATGGTGTAGCAGACGGTTGACTCAAACTCGTTTTCTACTGCGCATGTCGTCACTTGGGAAGCAACAGCGGCGCGCTAATTCGCTCCGCAGTGCTCGAGGAACAAAACAAACAGCTGTTGTGTGTACGTGCACGGTGTTAATTCTTTGTTTATATATATTATATTGAATGTTATTCTTGTATCAGTAATGCTATTAATGTGACACATGCTATTAGTATGCCTGGATGTGCAGTATCTGGTTGAGTTACAATCGAAAAACAAAAGGAACTGACGTAAAATATTATAGGTTTTCGAGGAATGAAGACTCGGCAAGACAATGGTTGCATGCTTGTAGAAGAGAGGATGAAGTCAATTTACAGCACGATGAGTTTCCTCGCATGTTACTAAATTTTATTTGCTTCGCAACTCATTTGCAAAATATATTTTCATGTTAAACTTATTGTTTGACTTATTCCATAGATTGCTTTGATGGAAATGAAAGGGGGTAAAAATCTTAAGACAATGTTGTTTCAGCTCGAATATGTTCACTTCATTTTGAGGAGTCAAGTTACCTTTAAAGCAGAAACTCCTAAATTATGAACCAAAAAGCAGTCGTAATCCGAAAGTAGACGCTGTACCCACAAAAGCTCTGGCGCAGTCTTGCTTGAAACGAAAATCAATAGATAACAGATAATTGGACAGATGTGAAAAACGGAGGAGAAAAGAAATACATGACATCATTGCCAATAGTTCATTTACTCTTCAGGCCACTTCCAAAACCAATTCATACGAACATGTATCAGAGGATAGTGCATTACACCTAAATAACGAAACGTGAGTAATTACAGCATTATAATAACTATTAACTGGTATGTTCCTGCGTATCATATTGTTAAAATTTTTCACATATGAGTCGCTCCGCAGAAGGGAATAATTTTCTCATAGTTCTTCAAAACTTTCTAAGCTAAAAGGACTTAATTACATGTCTCATAAAATGTTAAAGCTGTGGTATCTTTTAACAACTTCCACACAGAAAAGGCTTCAGTAGAGGAAGGATTCATTTGTTTCGAATGTCAATAGAGGAGCAAAAAAGGCGTCAATCAATGGGCATAAAATAATTATTTTCTCGCTTAACCCTAGCATTATCACGGTTGGGGAAAAAAATTGCCCACCCTTTTTATTTTCTAAATTTTTTTGAATTAATGAAATCTGACAGCTTTCATCTTTACTCTATTTGTCTCTAACATGATAAAGTATGCACACATGTGTTCTGTTTCAGATTTCAAATATAGCAGACTAATAATTTGAAGTATTTGTTAGTGGACAGATTTTACCCACCCTTGGCATTTCATATGACCTACACTTTTAAACATTTTCAAGTTTGAATTCTGTGATTTTTGTCCGTTGTTGTAACTGTTTGTAATGCCGTTAAAGTCGTTTACTGTTTCAATTCTCCACTTTACCATTTACTTGCAGTGTAGAAACTTGAGTTGGTAAATTTGTTCTTTCTTTATTGGTGTTTATTCAAATCTAGTTGTATTCAGGGATACAGAACATAGACATGAGTTGTTTTGTAGATAATAGTAGCCTTAATGTTTTGGGTGAAAGTGATATTATAGTGCTATTGGAAATTAACCGGCCGAGTTGAAGAAAGAAAGTGGTAGTGAGGAAGATAATACAGAAGTGGTTAGTGAGGGTGAATCAAGGTCTATTTCAAGTACTAGCTGCTAACAAGCAAGTCGTTCACATTACCAAAATTAATGTCAGATGTGGAAATTGTGGACTTAATTTGTGTAAAACATATTCAGATATTAAAATTGTGTGCAGGAACATTTTACTAAAAGAAATATGTAGAATCACTGGAATGAAAAACTGATGTTTTTTTTAAGTAATGTAAAAATGTTGACGATGAAACTTTATTGAACGTATTTGAGGAGCTCGGAATCAAAACGCGTTAAGTCCACATTTTATCGAAAATACGTTTTTTTTTTTTTTTTCGAATTTGCCTTCTTTTAGGGACACTTCATCATGCTACACTTGACATTTGTTGCAATTCACATTTTCAGCCTCTTTAAAGCCAGCCTGAAATCGAAGGTCTGATTCAGAACGTATTCTGTCCATCACCCTGAATGGATCAAACCGAGTTAAGTCCATGAACTTAAGATATCTTCTAACGAAAGCAGTACACCAGAATGAACGTAATTAATTCGTCACCTGCCTTTAACAAATGTTCATTATTGACTCTTTTCTAAAGTTTGCTTGTTGCTACCTTTAAGTTCATGCAGTAAGATTGAAAAGTACGGGTTTATTGCCTGGAACCTCTATTTAAATCTCCACGCGCAGACAGTGAATTGGTGGTGTGCGGTAAGTGCCATTTAAAGGCAGGTGGAGGTCGTTTGCAATAAACATGGGTCTTTTACTACAAATTGTGATATTATACTCATAATTTGGTAACAGTTTGAACAGTATGTTAAGTTTCGAAAGATTCCAGTACAAAAGATTTCTTGTGAGATTTACAAACTTTGCAGGTTCTCGCTGGCTTCTTTTTCTGTGGGTGGTAGGTATATGACGGGAGGGGGGGAAATAAGCCCAACAGTTTGCTTGTAATATTGTCGTCGTAACTTCAGCACCCCCTCCCCTTTCACTAACACTTCAGTTAGGCAAGGTTAACACTCTATAAAATGCCTGCTTCCAGGTCAAGTCGAAGATTTGTATAGATCCTTTCCTTCCTGGGTTTGCTTCCCTTCACGGTCTTACATGCAATTACGTAGACATTGAAAAGCTGAAAGGTACCATAAACATTATATTGAAGAAACATTTCTGTAGTTTTTTTTACGTATTTTCCCATAATGGAGAAGGGATATAAGACTTCATTCTGACGCTGACCTGACACTCAACCCACAACATAACGTTATTGTACTCTATTACGCCCTTCAGTTTCACCACTGCTTATTCCCCTTCATTGTTACCCTTTTTTCCTTTATGTTGACCATGTGAATGTTGTGCTTCGTAGACAGACCTTTTCTGTCATGTCACTTTACTGCCAATAACTCTTACAAGACCTCGATTCTGATTACCTTTCTTAAACTTTGTTCATTCCACTTGGAATGCAGGACAGAACTTCAATGCACTTTTATTCAAACGGTTAGAATTCTGGAAAATCTTTCGCGTATATTTAGAGGAAAATAACTCTTCTTCACGAAAGATCATTTTACAACAAACAACAACCCTCTAAATAGACAGCTTTAAAAAACTGCATTTGACAGCTTGAATGGAAACTGTCAATAAAAGTCGCAGGGTCACAAAGACGTCATGTCTAGACGGCTATGCTTTGGGAGCGCATCACATTCCTGACAAGACGTTAGTAGGGAAGGGATTAGTTAATACAGCTTATTGGTATTTATAATCAATTAACCTACCCCACTTCCAAAACCTTACGCAACTGAGCTGAGCTAAGCTAAGCTAGCAAGCTGCGAGAGAGTCTGCAATGCTTCCCGCGTGACGTCATCACGTAGTAGGAGAACGGGCGAGGCTGCGCACTGCTTCACCATTATATTCCCACCACGATCCATCCATAACCTCTCTTTGTTCAGCCAATGACAGAGAAAGAGATACCGGTATTCGAGTATCCCCTTTAAAAATACAGAAAATAACAGTTACATAGAATCGTAATATAAGCAGCCGATCCGTAGGAGAAATGTGATTGTTCTTGTGTTATTTCAAGTAATCCATTTGTAGATTTTGATAAACGAAATCCCTCCTGAAATTTTCTGTCGCCTAATTCCTCATAAGAATTCTCTCTTTCCACTAAAGAACCTTCACGGTCACGCTCTATCCAAGTAATTCAAATACTGCACAATAATAATCGTCTTCGAAATAATCACCTGTGGTTCTGGCCGCCATTTTGCTTTACTTGCTCTACTAATCGCTGGTTATCTCCTTTAACCGATCATATTTGGTCGGTTACAGATTACTGTGGTTAACCTCCTATTTAAGTCGTAACCGAGGTCGATCCACCGTAAAAATGCTTAATCAGGGATTAGGTGACAATTTTAACCGATGGTTACACTAACCGACGTTGATGCACGTGGGCATCAGACTTGCTAACCGTAATTAGAATCTTTTAACATAAAAAATTAAATAATTATTGTTTTGATTTACATTTTCATAATCAGAAAATAAGCTTGAATTAAAGAATATCTCATGAAACCCTCACAGTAGATGCACACGTGTCTTGAAGAATATTGGAGCGTGTATCTGCAGCACTTCGGTGTTTTTCAATTATACTATCATGGTTCTGGATTCCAGCGCTGTAGCGATGGACCATTTACGATTATATAAACAAGTAAGATAATAATTATACTAGGAACAGCAAGTGAAAATCTAAGATCAGTACATATCTCCGTGTAAAAATATAGATCTCGTTGTAGGCCTACAAAACTTAGGCATACATACGCCGTATGGCTCCGTATAGGCAGAATTTTCTCTTCTCCATACCATTCATTAAAAAATTGTAGGTTCCAATACGCCGTACCATATGGCCCCCATGACAGCTTGTACCATACAAATACATGAGAAAGAAATAGGTAAGCCGGACATTTACTTAAACTTTCTATTAATACAAATTGCCTTAATTTATGCAGTTCGGTCTGTCAAAAAATATGTTTTGATATAACACAGACATATTGTTGCTATAACATCACAAAAAATACAGAAAATAAACACACACTAAATTTTTAAGTTAAATTTACTTCAAAATTAATTTTCTTACATATCTTTGATTAAATTATTTGCTCCGCGAAATCTGTTGTAACAATAGAAAACCATACAAGTGACAAGTAATTTGCATTGCTATCATTCAATTTCAAAATAAATAATAACAGTTTTTAATTAATTTATTAGTCTGATCTAATATTTTGGGTTTGCCTTGCGACACAGAATAGCTCACAATAAAATTTAAAATGAAAAATTATATAAGTAGGTTTCAAACAAAAGAGATTAAGACATAATAAAAAAAATTGAACCTAGTACAATAATTAAATTGAGTGTACACTATAAAGATGCTGGCGAAATATCGCTACAGAAAATTTTATTATGGTGGTGACGATGCCATCTTGAAGATCTCTCTTCAGCTTGTATTTTTCCCTCCACTTTACAAAGGTTTTTGGAATGGTGCCTCTCGCTCCGAAGAAGAGACCGGTAACTGCGATTTTTTCAATGTTGTATTTCGCTGATAGGTTCTGAATCGTGGGCTCGTAGATTTTTCTTTTCTTTCTTGGTTCACTTCAGATGGTTGAGTGGCTGAGATTTCAAATCTGATCGTAGGATCAATTATTTCGGCTGTCTGTTTATTCCTATTTATAGTTAGGATATCGTACGATTGCTCCCACCATCAGCAATACAATGAACTTCCTCGTGAACGTCTAGATTTTTGGATCGAAGTGCATCTGCGATCATAGAACGTATGGTATTGTGACGTTTTATTCTGAGTACATATATTAATTAATGCTGAAAAGTTCTGGTGCTGCTACGAGATGACAGAAACGCATGGATTATAAATGAAAATCGCTAGAAATTATGTTAATTTCAATTTAAATTCAATTTTCACACATTTATTAGGTTCCACGAAAATCAAAGAAAATGTATTGTCTGCTAGAATACGTCAGAAAATTATAAATGATAAAATATTTTCGAAATAAATAAGCCTATTCCTACGTTCCTTGACATGATCTGTTGCTGTTAGATTAAGACAAAAGCAAAAACTACAAAAGAAAATTGTTACATTTTGATGTTCGTTGTTAACTACAACTGAACCGAGACCATACGATTATTATTGGTGACTATACCCACACAGATGTTGATTAACAGAGACCGGAAGTTTAGACATTATGAATCATTAAAATAAGCAGGCAAAAAGGCATCATAAATAGCTAAAATAACCAGGCAAAAAGGAATTATCAATAACTAAAATACGCAGTAAAAGACAATTACAAAAACCTTGCACTAGACCTACAACCTTGCACTTTCCACAAAGAGATTTCGGCAGCAAGAAGTGCATAACGTAAGTCGAATGCAAATTGAGATTTTCGACTCGATGTTGCAATTACTGTTGGAAGCAAAGAAATCTTCCCGGTAGCCTTGGAAAGTGCATTTTTGTGTTTGGTTGTACTGATGTGTTGTGATATGAAATATTTAGCTAGCTACAACAACGTCGCAATGAAAACTGAAAGAAAAATAACCGTTAAAAATAACGTTAGATCCGCACTATTGTTGCCTTGTCAAATAAACACAAGCGATAAACACGCTTACTGTTATACATTTTTGCACGGCAGCACTCATTGTTGCAAAGAGAATATGAACAGACTGAAAGACAATAATATACATTCGGCGAAGTCACTTTCATTGTAGCGGTTATAGAAATAAATTAAAATATACCTGTAGGCAATTTTTAATAATAAATTAATAAATGACAGATAAATAATGAAATAAAGGCAAAAAAGCATTTATTTTGTAAATTAGGCATTTATATTTAAAAATAAAAGGCAGAAAAAGGCAACGTAAAACTGTGACGTTTCAATCACAAAGGTATAATTCGTACAGATTTACTTTCAAAATGAAGATAGATTTAACATATTTAAAAAGGCATTCTGCCAAAGTTCCGGTCTCTGTTGATTAGATATCCTGTGCTATTTATGTATAAATCGCGGTTTGTTAAAGGAATGTCATTAGCCTCCCAGAGCTAGTGCAGAAGCTCTGAATACATATGCCGCCAGGTAAAGGCATTCTACTTCGGGAATCAAACCTGGGAATACAGAATTGGCATCCTATCAGCAGAACCCGACTCGCGGGGATTAATACAATGTTGCTATCTTTTGTTAGCAGACAATGAACGATCAATCAGACAGTGAATCAATCTGCACAAAATTTCCTCAATTAGGAGTTCGGAAATGATATGTCGAGAGTCACAGCAAATGTCAAAAGCATGTGGAGTGGCGAACACAGTTTTTCAGACAGCGAGAGAGGGGGGGGGGTATAAACCAAATATGTCATGCAGCGACAGTGAACTTTTAATGTCAGCTGCGCCATAGCTCCATATTACACTGAGGTAAGTTCGACGGAGCCTGGCGGTGAGGCAAGCGAAATGTGAAGTGCGTGGGGTTCAAGCTTAGGAATAAGGGGCTAGGAGGGGGGGACGCTACTACGAAACTGTATGACGAGAAACCAAGCGAGCGAGAGAAGGAGACAGCTGAGATAGAGTGGGATGGGAAGATAATAAGAGACAAATATAGAAAATAGCGTGTGCATGAGGAAGAGAGATAATGAGGGAAGACAGAGATACGGAGAGAAATCAAGAGAAAAGATATTTAGTAGTGAGTCAAGTCAAGGCTCAGAGATTCAGAAAGGAAGTAGGTATAAAAACTGTGTTTTTCTAATGCATGTTTCTTTTATACAACCAGTCTTCTCTTCCCACTGTATTTTAGAATTATATGGAAATGTACATTTATTTTGCTGTTCTGTGCACTTGTTTATAAAAACTTTTATCTAAGCGTTCATGTACACCTCATCCAGTGAGATGGAGATACTATGTATGATCTTGTCATTCGTCACTTCATTATCCGCCATAATACAGCCAGGAAATTATACTCAGATTCATAAACTACAAATGTAAATACAGTTAAATTTTGTTCACACTACTATATTGCTCCTTGGTGTTAGCTCAAGTAATAAATGCACATGTAATGCCTACAAGTTGCTATAGGTCCTCTGATGTATATGAAGTTACATCCTGTTACAAACATAGCGGACCAGACTTAGATTTGCGGCATGTTATTATTATTAGGATTGTCAAGCGACGGAGCCTACGCCCCAGTAATGAGTGGGGCCCGAAAGTTAATGTCCTACAATTCCTAAATATGCATGCAAATATAACCTTAAAAAGTGTAAAATTCAGCCTACCAATAAATATGGACTGATATATGAAGAGATATTACGTTTCCTGTAACTACGAATGCTAATGAATATGAGCTTACATGAGGTTATTGGGGCATAGTTAAATAATGTTAATTGTTCCGCAAAGATATATATATATATATATATATATATATATATATATATATATATATATATATAACTGCTTCTGTATTTATTGGTGTGATGGAGGATTTTCCTTCGACAATGTCTGGAATATCGCAAAACTGTTAGTAGCCTATCCAGGATTTTGTTAAATAGAGTTTGTCACTTTTTCTTTTACTTTTTGCCCTTCACTGCCAGGAACAGAACTGAGATTAGATTTCGTTTCTTAAAAAGCAGCTAGTGACACATGTAAGGTATTGCCAATAGTTTCTAGAGACGTGACTGCTGACATTGAATTTCTGCCACCAAACTTGACATAGGTAAAAAAAAAAGTTCCACACAAAAACGCTATAAAATGCTAAATTGTAACATTAAAAGTGCTATAGAATGTAAATATGATTTCTAAAGTGCTAACTAAATATTCATCTGACCTTTCACATGAATATGAACTTACATGAGGTTGTTTAGTCAACTGTCCGAAGACAGGTCTGAACCTCACAAGTGACACAAAGAAGGCACACTTATGAGGCAACTAGGCAAGTAGATAATGGGATACGGTGGCCAGTTTTTTTCCCCCTCCATTGCATACACCGCCGACTAGCTACATATTACACTAGTCAAACTGCAGATGCATATTGGGGCATATGTAAATAATGTTAATTGTTCCGCAAAGATAAATCTTTTGGTGTGATGGTGGATTTTTCTCCGAAAATGTCTCGAATATCGCAAAACTGTTAGTATCCAGGATTTTGTTAAACAGAGTTTTCTTTTACTTTTTGCCCTTCATTGCCAGGAACAGAACTCAGATTAGATTTCGTTTCTTAAAAGGCGGCTAGCGACACATGTAAGGTATTGCCAACAGTTTCTGGAGACATGACTGCTGACATTGAATTTCTACCACCAAACTTGGCATTGGTAAAAAAAAAAGTTCCATCCAAAAACGATATAAAATGCTAAATTGAAACATTAAAAGTGCTTTAAAATGTAAATATGATTTCTAAAGTGTATATATCAGTTTACAATGCCTTTTGACATTTTCTGACAACCAAATATTAATTTACAGTCACTGATAAATGTCTCGCACTGCAAGATACCACTCCCCTCTATCTCTCCATAGGTCTTCTCCTAACTGTTTTCTTTCCATAGCTTCCAGAATGCTCTTTTTCCATGTTGTCATAGGTCTTCCTCTTTTCCTTCTTCTTGATGGGGTCCAATCATGTGCCAACCTGGGTAATCTTTCCGTATTCATTCGCATCATATGCCCATACCATATTAGTTGTTTTGTGATTTCTGAAGTGCTAACTAAATATTGACGTGATCTTTCACAACCACAGCACATATGAAGCTCCGCGTGGCACCTGTCATAATCAGTCGGATCTGTGACTCAAGCTGGTCTCCCAACAAGGCGGCCCGAATTAGATACTCGGCCTGGTAGTGCTGGAATTCGTGAACAAATCAGACGTTGCAGAAGATTTTTCTCCTAGTCCTCCCGTTTCCCTTATCCCCTTCACAAACTCTCTCCACCTTCCCCTCATATTATCATCTGCAAAAATAGGCTGGGGTGAAATCTAGTATTACGAGTTTCCGATGTTGATATCGGAAGGGCTTCGGGTTCCGGGTCCGTCCGAGGATGGAATCTGGCTCCGTCAGGTCTGAGGCAGGATGGTCCACCTGTCAAAGTCGGAATACCACACAGGTCACCGGTCGAACCTGGACAATCATGGCACATTGTGTACAGTGGACTAAAGCAAGTTTAAGTGCAAGAATGTGTTCCGGGCTCGCCCCTCTGAAAAGTCAAGCCAAGATGTCATTTTTTTTCTAAATATTGCCGTCTGGATTGTGAAACTGAATCAGAATTACCAATAATATGTATACCAAGCAGTTTATGCTGCATGATAGCGCAGATTTTACATTGCAATAATAATAATAATAATAATCATAATAATAATAATAATAATAATTATTATTATTATTATTATCATTATTATTATTATCATCATTATTATTATTACTATTTCTTACCAATGTTTAGTATTGTCTCACTAACATTACTTATCCAACTTTCATTATTTACTTTCATGTTGTTTTATGGTCTAGATATTCATGTAATCAATTTATTGTATTCAATTAGGATTAGAGTCTGGCTGGGCGGAAGAGAAGGCCTACTGGCCTTAGCTTTGCCAGATTAAATAAATAAATGTTATTATTATTATTATTATTATTAGGAACATTAAATCCAGACGTTTAAGATGGTCAGCGCATGTAACACGTATGGGCGAATCCAGAAATGCATATAGAGTGTTAGTTCAGAGGCCGGAGGGAAAAAAAAAAACCTTTGGGGAGGCCGAGACGTAGATGGGAGGATAATATTAAAATGGCTTAATCTTGCCCAGGATAGGGACCGATGGGGGGTTTATGTGAGGGCGGCAATGAACCTGCGGGTTCCTTAAAAGCCATTTGTAAGTAAGTATTATTATTATTATTATTATTATTATTATTATTATTATTATTATTATTAATATTCCATCGTGATATACAGCAGATTGATCTCAGTGTTGCGATGTGCTATATTTCGTCGCGGGATCTCTTCATGCGTCCGTCCTATCTTTTATTTTATTTTATTGGGTTATTTTACGACGCTGTATCAACATCTAGGTTATTTAGCGTCTGAATGATATGAAGGTGATAATGCCGCTGAAATGAGTCCGGGGTCCAGCACCGAAAGTTACCCAGCATTTGCTCATATTGGGTTGAGGGAAAACCCCGGAAAAAAACCTCAACCAGGTAACTTGCCCCGACCGGGATTCGAACCCGGGCCACGGTTTCGCAGTCAGATCCGCTGACCGTTACTCCACAGGTGTGGACCCCGTCCTATCGGGCAGAGAATAATAATAATAATAATAATAATAATAATAATAATAATAATAATAGTTGTATTTTACCTGGCAGAGTGAAGGCCATTAGGCCTTCTCGTCCACTCAACCAAGATCAAAGCACATACAGGAAAATACATATTGGTATACAAGTACTATTAAATTAAGAAAAAAGATTGAATACATGTGACTACAACAAAAAAAACTATAGGAAGAGTACAATTTGTATAATAACATGGGTTAAATTGAAACAATGGCAATTATCTATAAATTAGTGTCAATGGAAATTACATATTAATAATTATATGGCATCAACTATGAGTTTGAGTGAATTACTTCACCATTATGAAAGTCTTAGAAAACAAAAACCATGATACTGAAGAGTAAAATGAATGCGAGATAAAATGTAATAGAAGGGAAATAATCGGCCTATCTCTATCCATACGACCACAATCTCTCTTCCTTCTCATTTCTTCCATACACATTAATGTTATATTATTTTCGAAACAAACATCTACATGTATTACAATGAGATTAAACTGCATTAGATTTATGCAAATAATATGGAGTGTTTGAGATCGCAGAACACTCCGTCCAAAACTACAAAAACTACATACTAGTTATAAAATGAATACAATAGCTGTTTGGAAACATCCAACGCTGAACAGTGGATAAATGATGAGATAGATACGTAGCCTATAAACTGAATTGTAGCACCGCTAAAAGTTGGCATAAATCCATGATGTTTGTGTACCCCAGTGAATTCCCACCGAGAGATGCCAGAATTTGCTTCCACGGATAAAAATTCCATGAAACAGAGACTTAGAATCTATGTTCACACTTACGACGTAGGAAAATATCGGCTTTAGCCAAGCGCAGGAAGTACTTACACCAACAATCTATACAAGATAAAATAGGTCGTCCAACCAGCAACAAATAAACATTAATATCCTAAAACAGACATGAACCTACGTCCGTGACTTCCAAAGAGCGTCAAACACAATCCCTAAGTGATACGTACAGCACGACCTGCTACTTACGGACCTTTAAATGTCACAATGAAATAAAACAAATTATAGTACTGTACTATATTTATTAAGGGATCCATTACTATGAGTGATGTAGCATATTCAGCTATAAATCCAAGGGAGTCGAGGTTGACTTCTGGCGGGAGATATGTATATTTACCTCCCACAGGGACTGAGTGTATCCCTTGCTTATGTTTGTCTCACTACTTGTGAATGTATAGTCATCAACTCATCAAAATCAACTTTCAGGGATTGAACTTTTGCAGTCCGTTTCAACTCCATCTTTCGTTATCCACTAAACTGAATAAACAGTCTTTTCGGCCTTCAAACGTCATTTTTTTCACAATAGTTTTACATCGTCCATAACACCACATGGTTCGAAAAGCTTACTTGATTTTTATTACTTTTTTCTTCAATATAGCCTATATTGAATTCATTTCCAATATCTTCATTTCGTTCTTGACCTAGTAAGGAATATCTAGCAATAAAGTGCATAAGCTGAAACTTGAATTTATATTAATATATGTAGAGTATATAATCTGTCCTGAAGTACTACCGTCACAAGACATTCCAACCTGACATAATTTGTCCCGAAGAACTGCCGTCACGAGACATTCCAACATGATATAATCTGTCCTGAAGAACTGCCGTCACGAGACATTCCAACATGATATAATCTGTCCTGAAGAACTGCCGTCACGAGACATTCCAACATGATATAATCTGTCTTGAAGAACTGCCGTCACGAGATATAACAAAATGATATAATCTGTCCTGAAGAACTGCCGTCACGAGATATAACAAAATGATATAATCTGTCCTGAAGAACTGCCGTCACGAAATATTCCAATCTGATATTATCTGTCCTGAAGAACTTCCGTCACGAGATATTCCAACCTGATATAATCTGCCCTGATGAACTGCCATCACAAGACATCACAAGCAGTTAAATGCAGAAACTTGCTCGACTACATTTTTCTTCAGTGTCATTTTATCTTAATGTTGTCTATCATCTGATATCTTCTTCTGTCCCGAACTCTTCTCCCGTTCACCATTCCTTCCAGTGTATCCTACAGTAGATAGTCTCTTCTTAGTCAGTGACCAACCAATTCCTTTTGGTCTCCCTGATCAGTTTCAACATCTTTCTTTCTTCACCCACTTTTTTCAACACAGCTTCATTTCTTGTTATGTCTGTCCACTTCAAATGTTCCATTCTTCTCCATATCCACATTTAAAATACTTCTATTCGTTTCTCTTCATGTCGTCGCAATGTCAACGTTCCTGCCCCATAGGGTAAAGTTGCATATTTCCGTGATACCCCTAATCCCGTGATACTTTTTTTAAATTGAATGTCAGTCAAAGCTTTGCCGTTCGACCATAGCGCCAGACATATTTCTCGAAAGAGTGCATCTTTCGCCTACTTTTGAGACATCGGTGAACTTCCTAGCAAGATACCTAATCCAGTGATATTCAGTGAAAAAAAAGACGTATCACGGAATTAGGAGTACCACGGAATTAGGCAACTTTATCCTACAAAGCCACACTCCATACAAAACACTTCATTAGTATCTTCCTTAGTAAAAGAATATTTTCTTAAAAAATGCAATTGAACCTAACGATCAATATTTCGACAAATATAAAAAAGATCTATGGAGCAACATTTCTGTCGGTATCCCTTTCCATTTTCATTTTCATCATCATCATCATCATCATCATCATCATCAGCATCATCTTTTTTCGGAGAGAGAGAAAAAGAATTTATAATTACCTTAAACGATTAAAAAAACTTATGGAAATTATTAAGATTCAGAGCATACAGAAATATTTTTTTCACCACACATCGATTGTTAAACGATTTTTATTACATCTACTTAGAAACAATGCTCGGTCAGTTGATCACATATTCAGATAACGCAAAGACCCCTATAGAGCCTCCAAGATTTTAAACGGGTTGGTAGCCAAGGAGTTGACATTGTAATCCGACCTTGGACGAACTTACATCTCGAAGTGCAAGCAGACTGAAATTAATGCCATCATCACAATCACTTCATTGGTCAGAAGTTTCTCTGATTCCACACGCCTGTGGTCATATTTACCGTTTCACCGATATTTTACTCCGACGGGTTAACGCCATGGCAAAGTACAGCAACATTCACTATCATAAAAACTTGTGTTCAATTTCAGGAAGGAAAGTGAAGATTTATCTTCTTTACGAAGTGTGCGAGTGTCTCTTGTCCTATTTTTGTTTTAAGCGATGATCCTACATCATTCTAAGTAGATGACCGCAGAGCCTCGCTGCTTGTGGCTGTACAACGTTGGTTCGTGATCATTAGGAGGGGATGTTGATAAAAGTCATCTTATTTTTCACATAAGGACAATGCCTACTAATACAGAAATCCTTTCTATGTTAATATCAACGTAAAAAAGTAATTTCATTTTTATTTTTTTGGAATTTTGTGATATTTTTTAACTAATACGTCATTTTTTATATTTTTTCGGCATTCTTTTGGCCATTTTTAATACTTTGAAGAACTTTTAGATCATTTGGAATGCATTTTACTTTCTTCTTTGCCATAGGTCTGTTAAATCATTTTCTAACCAAATAGGTCAGTAGTAATTACCTACTGAATAAGTGAATAACAGTGAAATTTGAGTTTTATAGTTTGTAACAGACTCTAAAATCCATCCCTCATTCCACTGAAGGTTTCACTTCACACAACGGAAGTAATATAAAATACTTGACAACAGCTTCATTTAAGTGAGGACTCTGACAGCTACTGTTTCTTTTATCGGTACCAGGGTGTCTTTAGAATTTATATTTGGAAGGGGGGAAACTTTCACCATGTCCTGGACAGGATTTTGTTCCTCAACATGGTTCGGAAGGGATGTCTACTGTAATAGACAGTATTTTTAACACAAAAATTGGAAGAATGCACGCTGGGCCCACAATTTTTTTTGTCATTTACACTCCCTCATCTGGAAGATCTAGTAACAAAAGTGAAGCGCGGAAGGAGAGAAGGAGAATGAAGGCACTGACGTAGACCACCCCTGATTGAAATACATTGTAAATCCTCATTAAAATCTATAGTTTTTCCTTAAAATATTATTTTGTTGCATGTTCTTTCCTTTATCTCAGCCAAATTCTAGGAAGTTGCCTCCTCTCTCCGAGATTTGCAGGACAGTCATTGAAACAAGGTGACTAATGTTTAAGAAGTTGTGAGTACAGTGAATAATTTTTAAATGCAATTTTCTTTTAATTTTATGTCACTTTCCATTAGTTTAAGGACATTTTAATGATCATTTTAAGTAGATTTTTAGGTCATCAACATCCGTCCCCTAGTGACCATCATGGAAATGTGAAAGAAACGGGCTAGTCAGCTTAATTCTTGAATATATATGATGACGATGTTGATGGTGATGACACTCCATAATGGTTAGGAAGCAAATTAAGAGAGGAAAGATTACAAATGATAATTATGTGCGATGTTGCGTCCTTGGAAATCGTCTCGGGATTGATAGAACTTCTGATTCCAAGCCTGTGATCAACTTGTTTCACTTTGCAATAATTTATTGTTTCTGAAGGTGGTGTTAGTACTAGAACAAATAAAAGGAGAAAAGGCTACTGTTAAGTATTAATCCAGGATGCTTAACATCCTCAGTCATATGGCTGTGCAGCGTCTAGAGGTCTTGTTTGCAACGTCATTTCTCAAGACCGGAACTCGGGACTTTTGTGACCTTTCTCTTTAGCAATAGTGATTCTAATTATTGATGATACTGATAAGGCCATCTTCACTTTAAGAAATATTCGCTTTAAATTCATATATACAGGATGATTCATGAAGTATGATCCGCGCTTTAGGTGTGAATTCTATATATGTAGATAATTTTCAGCAAAAGAAAAACGTCATATGAACAAGTGTCCATTGCCATTAGTTTTTAATTTATTTGTAAAAATTCATACATCATAATGTGAACCAACCTTGTTCCTGTTTGCATCATAAATCTGTCTTTAAAATTATGTATGTTTATTTTCTGTTTAATACAGTATTCTTAAATAATAATTCTGTGTATTTTTTTATTGATTATCTTTACTTCTATTCATAACCGCTTCTAAATTCTTAGGTTTCAAACAGCTACAGCTCCTTAAGTATTAAACACTGGATATATGTTCATTTCACATTTTTGGTCAAAATTACCTACAGAACTCGTTCCTAAAGCTCGGGTCATACTTTCTCAATCACTCTGTAGTATATGCCCCTGACTGAGGTTCTGACTGATATGTACAGCCTTTGACACGGAAAATGGTCGCTCTCCTGTAGCGTGATTCTGTCTGTGTCGTTCGGGTTACGCGAGATTCACACGGGGAAATATTAAGCATCCAGGTCCGAGGATGAAGACAAGTCGTAGTAGCGACGTATCTGTATGTCACGAAATGACGTATTCCCCAGAAAGCCTTTATGGCTTAGCGATAGCGCTCTTTCTTCTCGTTATAAAGACCGGGCTTCGAATCTCTCTATGTAAGACCCTAGATCATATATGCAACAGATAACTCCTCGCTACGTTAAAATCGGCAGCACTTTGAAGAGAACAATCGCCAGGATCGCCACCCGTCCGCCGTAAACGAACACGACATGGCAGCACAGTCGCTAATGCAATTCAAATGGGTAGTATGACGTGACTCCTTATGTAACAAGTAGATGGCAGCGTAGTAAAGCTGACAAAAGTTGTTAACCTCAAAGCCTATAACCCCGACGTATCTGTTACATATATGATCTAGGGTAAGACGCATGCGTGTAAACACGATGATTCCCGAGCTATTACGAGATGGACTTTGTCTTGAACAGCGACCAATTTCCGTGTCAAAGGGTGTACATTTATTATCAGGTAGTACATCTCAATTGATATGTCAGAGGAAGAATAGTTGTTTGTATACATCTGAAGTCTGATTAATGAACTTTGTTACGAGTGAACGATGTATGCAAAGGAGGGGGGAAAAAACTGGCCACCCTATCCCATGATCTCATAGCCTAGTCGCCTGATGAGTGATGTCTTATGGTGTCACTTATGAGGTTGGAACCTCTCCTTGGATTCCTAATTAATAGACATCGGAAGTTAAAGCACTAAAAATGGTATTTTAGGCGCCTAAAAAGGCTCTAAAAACAACAAAAATAGGGCAATAAAAGGCATTGAAATTATATTGAATCACTCATAATTCATAAAGTAAACATCCATAAGACCATAAGTAACTTAAAGTACACTGGAAAAGTAATTTCTCTGTTCTATGGACTTGTTTCGCTTGTACTTATGAATCCACAACTTCACGTCCATAATTTGAGTTACAATAAACAATAAGAAACCTTTCAAGATTAACACACAAATCTCTGTCACGTTTATTAGAAAAAATCAGCTTATATGCTGAAAAAGATCTCTCAATGTATACTGATGTGACTGGAGCACACTTAAGGTAAACGTTCACTAAATCGCATCGCACTTCTCGTACGAATCGCACGCAACGGATATTATAAGTGCAATGCGTTCACTGTAACGGCTCCACCTCATCGGATTCCCCTATCAGCTGTTTAAAACATGACTTCGTACGATATTGACATTGCTGAAAACAGAGGAGTTGAGGTTAGGTCTATTAATTATGACTGTTAGCGAGTAAGAATTTGTAATTGCTTCATACGTCTTAATTGAAGAGGAAGAAACGAAAGAAATATTGGTTACCGAATATATATGTAAGAAATGACTTGATTACTTTAATGGGAACGCCTCAAATTTTATAATTCTTCGCAATTTTCTACAAGCGAAGTAAGTTTTCCGTCTGCCATTTTGGCGCGACACTGAACATGGCACAGTGTAATAGTAACAGTTAACCAATTAAAATTGATTTATTAAAGTAGGCCTTGATCGCACGCATAGGAAAAGTTGCTCATCCGAGAAACGTGGACGGATTTGCCGAGAGGTTATGCGTGCGATACGATGTAGTGAACGCGGTTACATAACAATTACAAAGATTGTCTTTTTCCGATCCGCGCGATTCGTCCGATGAGTGCGATACGATGTAGTGAACGCTTACCTTTAAACAGTGCTATCCTGGCTACATAATAATCGTTCCATTAGCAGTGAAAGCAGGAAATTCTGCTACCAACGGACGATATAAAGAAGCTTTCGGTGTTTTCAATTTTGACATTTTTCACCGTGCAACAGTACCCTCACAAAGACAATCCTAGACTGATTGTGTACTTCGTGTTCTCAACACAGTGCTGGAGTCAGAAGTCAGAAGGACAAGGTCGACTCCGGAATAAGCAAAACAACAATGCCGCATTGCAACAGGGTGTCCCAAATCTATGGCTACTACAAAACTGCAATTTCTTTAGTTTCGAACGCAGAAATAAATGCAGTATTGTTGAGTGAGTAGTCGTATAAAAAAGGCAAAAAAGTACATATAAAAGCAGAAAAAAGGGGGCAAAAAAGTACACATTAAAGCAAAGAAAGGCGTTAACGGCAAAAAAAAGAAAGAAAAAAAAAAGAGCAAGATCAAACTTCATCAGAATGCTTCATTTCTCATGATTTGTGCACATTTACTAAAAGCCTTTAAATATGAACATTCAAATAAAATAGGCATTTTCCTAAACATCCGATGTCTACTAATTAACCATACATAACATATGGATATACGCTAGGTTTACAATATATTGTTTTTGTAAGAACTGCACTTGGCGCAAGCTAATTATACATCAATTATCATAACAGCAACATAACGCAACGATGCAGCTTGAGTTTCTAACCAGTTAACCAAATTCGCCACATGTGGCGACGGGATTGTACACCGCTGGCATTCACAATTGTTATCGATGGCCTGGCCACAACACAACTCAAGCATGGCAGACTGGATCTATAAATTGTCTGAAAGGCCAATATCCCCTGGTATCTGTTTTAAGGTAAGACAAGGAAATACTTGTACTTCTAGAGTTACGTAGATGTATTTGCAGACATTGATAACACCAACTGCTACCGAGCATGCGTGCTAGTGTCTTATCTGGAAATGTGATCGCATATGGCGCCATGAGTGGAAGTTGAATGTGTGAAAACTGGGTCCGAAGGTAGTAAGTAAGGTATGATTCTAATCTTGCCCCTCCCGAACACCCAAGTTTGCTAGGAACTACGAGTTCCTTTGAAAACACGGAGAGAGAGACAAATACAAAGCTAAAGTGTAAAGTAGTCTCAGATTTCTAATAAAGAGGTAAAAAAGCAAAGAGCAAATGAGCTCTAAGGACCTTCAAAGGGTCAATTGAAATGTCATTTCCTTGACCATGACACAATCTGGAACGCACCAGACGCTGTAACATGAACTAACTACAAGTGAGAACACATGTATTATAAATGTAGAGTGTCGTTAGAGTGAACAACGATTTGTATAAAACAGTTTCCCTTGGTAAGCTTTTCATTTGACTCGTCGATTTAAAGTCGCAATGTCTACTGTGAAATTTTCAACGAACTGAAAATCTAGTCCCACCTGACCCATTAAAAGTGATTACCCAGGTACTAATTTTCTGTGTGCCGAATTCTAATGCAATTTTTTAAGACTTACACCTTACTTGGCCTTACCCATGCGTATTTCCTCCAAATTGTCTTCATAAATTTGAAGCTAGCTACAATAAAGTGATGGGAAGCTTGAAATATTGATGCACAACTATATACACCAGATACGTAGGGTAATTATTTAAGCAGGTATGTACGTAAATTGGCCAGAATATAGGTAAGCAGGTAGATGCATAAATTATAAAACCGTATAATAGGTAAGCATATTGGCAGATAGGTTATACTAGGCCTACATATGTGGGCAGATTGATAGAAATATATGCGGACAGTTAGGCAGATACGTAGGTGGATAGATTGACAGATGTGTAAGCAGAGATATTGGCAGATATGTACGAAGATTTGTAGATATGTAGGTGGGCAGATCGGATACCTCTGTAGAAAGATATGTAGGTGGGCAGGTAGGATACCTCTGTAGAAAGATATGTAGGTAGATCGATTAAAAAGTAGATATACTGGCAGATACATAGATGGATACAGACAGACAGACTCATAGATATGTGGGGAGCAGATTTTTAGATACTTAGGTAGATGGATTGGATAGGTATAGCCTATACAAAACTATTGAAATACTTTCGTGAGTCGTTTGACAGATATGCAAATGGAAAGATTGGTAATTGGCTTTGCCCTGTTATGGACATAAATAGACAAATAAATAAATAAATAAATAAATAAATAAATAAATAAATAAATTAGGTAGATAGAAAAAATAAGTAAGTTACTAATGTAGATGCCTAGATAAACAGATAGACTGACAGACAGATATACATAAATAAAGTATAATATATTAGATAGATAGATAGATAGATAGATAGATAGATAGATAGATAGATAGATAGATAGATAGATAGATAGATAGATAGATAGATAGATAGATAGATATATAGGCAGGCAGCCAGACACAGACAGACAGACAGATAGGCAGGCAGGCAGACAGACATACAGACAGATAGGCAGGCAGGCAGGCAGGCAGACAGACAGAGAGATAGATAGACAGACAGACAGACAGATAGATAGATAGATAGATAGATAGATAGATAGATAGGCAGGCAGACAGACAGACAGATAGGCAGGCAGGCAGACAGACAGAGAGATAGATAGACAGACAGACAGACAGACAGACAGACAGACAGACAGACAGACAGATAGATAGATAGATAGATAGATAGATAGATAGATAGATAGATAGATAGATAGATAGATAGGCAGGCAGGCAGATAGACAGACAGACAGACAGATAGATAGATAGATAGATAGATAGATAGATAGATAGATAGATAGATAGATAGATAGATAGATAGATAGATAGATAGATAGATAGATAGATAGATAGATAGATAGGCAGGCAGACACAGACAGACATACAGACAGATAGGCAGGCAGGCAGGTAGGCAGACAGACAGAGAGATAGACAGACAGACAGATAGATAGATAGATAGATAGATAGATAGATAGATAGATAGATAGATAGATAGATAGATAGATAGATAGGCAGGCAGGCAGACAGACAGACAGACAGATAGGCAGGCAGGCAGGCAGACAGACAGAGAGATAGATAGATAGACAGACAGACAGATAGATAGATAGATAGGCAGGCAGACAGATAGGCAGGCAGGCAGGCAGACAGACAGAGAGATACAGTAGATAGACAGACAGACAGATAGATAGATAGATAGATAGATAGATAGGCAGGCAGACAGACAGATAGGCAGGCAGGCAGACAGACAGAGAGATAGATAGATAGATAGACAGACAGACAGACAGATAGATAGATAGATAGATAGGCAGGCAGGCAGACAGACAGAGAGATACAGTAGATAGACAGACAGACAGACAGACAGACAGACAGACAGACAGATAGATAGATAGATAGATAGATAGATAGATAGATAGATAGATAGATAGGCAGGCAGACAGACAGACAGATAGGCAGGCAGGCAGGCAGACAGACAGAGAGATAGATAGACAGACAGACAGACAGACAGACAAAAGACAGACAGATAGATAGATAGACAGACAGACAGACAGATAGATAGATAGATAGATAGGCAGGCAGATAGACAGACAGACAGACAGCTAGATAGATAGATAGATAGATAGATAGATAGATAGGCAGGCAGGCAGATAGATAGACAGACAGACAGACAGAGAGATAGATAGATAGATAGATAGATAGATAGATAGATAGATAGATAGATAGATAGATAGATAGATAGATAGATAGATAGATAGATAGATAGATAGATAGATAGATAGATAGATAGATAGATGGATGGGTGGGTGGGTGGGTGGGTGGGTGGGTGGGTGGGTGGGCGGGCGGGCGGGCGGGCGGGCGGGCGGGCAGGCAGGCAGGCAGGCAGGCAGACAGACAGACAGACAGACAGACAGACAGACAGATAGATAGATAGATAGATAAATAGTTTAGTAGGTGGTGTGAAGGACGAGGACAATGGGAGAACATAAAAGATTAAGAAAACTAAGATGATTAAAAGGAAAATGTATATGAAGAGTTGATGGCGGAAGAGGGAATAATGAGATGTCTGTGGAGATTGTGGTAGAAGAGAATGGCGATATGGAAGAAAAAGAGGGAAATGTGAAGACAGATGAACGTATGGAGTATGCAAGAGACGAGAAGAGATTAAATCCAAGGAATCCATAGTGAAGTGTGCTGGTCCTAACATTCCCCTCTGAAATGGAGTATAGTCCATTACATCACGTCTGTTGCTTACCATACAAGGTCTTAACATGTAAGAAAGAATAACAAGAACTTGGATATGCTGGTGCACTTGAACAAACAAAAATCGCAAGCTATACCGTATCGCCGCTACTGAGAGTTGCGTTCAGGTTATTGACCTTTGACCTAGATCCTATCAAGGTAATGTAAGAAGAGCGGGCGGACGGGCATGCCATGTTTTATGTATTACGCTCTTTTCATATGACATTACAGCAGTAACCGGTAGCAAACCGACTCATCAGAACGGATAAGCTGGTTACAAGAAGACGAGTTACAACATTAACATACAACTCCCTGTGGCACCGCTGCTTCCATCTCCCGTGTCTTGTAAAAGGGAAAGGATAGCCAACCGACTACATTCACAAACCTCGACATCCTCGAGGCGTATACGTATCTTAAGTATTAGGCCAACACTACGTTCTGAAACTGCGAACTAATACATTAATTCATTTTGTCGAAGACTTTTAACCGCCTATCAGTTGCTGATTATCTAGTAATTGATGTTACATTTTTATTTACAATAGTGATAATTCGATTTCTACTTAATTTCTGAATGTAGTTATTACATTTTATGAACTTCAGCGCTGTAACCGTGTGGTTTAAGGCGTCATGCCTTATACTAGAGATACGGATCAAGGTTGCCAAATAAAGGAAATGCATAAATTCCACCACTAAATTTTAGTTCCAATTAGGAATATTACTAATTATTGTTCACATCCACTTCAACATTCAAATAAACCAGCATCCATTTTTTCATCCAATCAAGAATATTATTAATAATAAATTATAGTTCATATCCATAAAGACATTTAGCATTCAACAAATCATCTTTCTTCATCAACATTGTCATCCCCGTAAAGCATGCACGACACTTGGTCAGAAACAAAAATTATTATAATGTAAGTCAGCAAAAAGTTATCTTTGGCCGGCGGCAAACACATCGTGTTTGTCTAAATGCTGTTTATTCCAATTTAGTCCATGTTGAATGTGGAGTTCCTCAAGGTTGAATTTTGGGACCACTCATACTCTTGATTATGGTGAATGATATTCCAGAAAATGTTAGTTGTGAATCTGTATTATTTGCAGACGACACAACTCTTTATTCACCACATACTGATATAAAAATTTTGAATTCATTAATGAAAAAATCATATAATACTGCAGTAAATTGGTTTCGAGTGAATGGTTTCAGTCTAAATTTAAATAAAACTCAAGTATAATATTTTCATTGAAAAATACATCGAACGCCGAAGCTCAGTCACAGGTACAATAATTGTTAGGACTTCTATTGGATTCTAAACTAGCATGGGATGAACATATTAATTTGTTAAGTATTAGGCTATCAAGAATAATTTACTTATTAAGACATTACTTTAATACCAAAATTGTACCTCATAAATTCTTATTAAGCCTTTTTCGATAGTATATTATATGGTATTTATATTTGGGGAAATATCAGTAGCAATTCCCAAGATTCTCATTCTACAAAGAAAAGCTTTACGCATTTTAACAGGCTCTGCATATGACGCTCACTGTAGATCACTATTTATTCAAGACAAAAAAATTAACTGTTATAAATGTGTGTATGTGTGTGTGTGTGTATATATACATATATATATATATATATATATATATATATATATATATATATATATATATATATATATTCTAGTGCCTAATAAAAATTAAGAACAACCTTAATACTTATCACCCTAAAACAGAAGTTCACCACTATAATACAAGGTAGAATTATTTCTTTCAGAACTTCGGGTTAGATTAAGTAAGTCCAAAAAAATTGCTATAACATTACAGCGTGTCCATAATGTCTGTGTTTGGTTTATATATCTCACAGTCTTTCAATGAACTGTCTTGGCTCCGGCTGGCTGGCTGACAGACGCAATTTGCATTGCCTTTCTCTTCTCTATCAGATTTTGCACACATTAACCCCTGAATACTTGCATCACGATATCATAATCTATCCACACATCATAATCTGTATCCCAGTCACAACACGATACTCTATTGTCAATTCCTTTCCACAGAACTTCCGCAAATTCGTCTTTTACAAAAGACACTATCCGTTTTTGGAATTCATTAGCTACAGATATTAGGGGCTACCCGACCTTAAACGCTCTCAAGTCCAAAGTGAAACATCTTATTTTAGAACGCGGAGTGTCCCAGGATATGTTATATTAAAATTTACAATTTTATTTTAACTAGTTTATAAAGTAATTATGTAATTTAATTTGTCATCTAGGTATACCTTTAATTTTACTAACATTAAATTATCAAGTATTTCCTTTTTATCCTCTGGTTGAGTGGAAGAGAAGGCCTCACGGCCTTAATTCTGCCAGAAAAAATAAATTATTATTATTGTTGTTGTTGTTTAATAAGTTACCACAAAAGGCACATGAAGCAAGTTCTATACAATTTAAATCTCTTTGTATAACTGGTTAATCAACCATCCATTCTATGCTGATTACAACATCTTTGAAGAAGTACATGGTCTCTCCGTCACTGGCAGTACACGGCGCATAGATATAACAGCTTTCAAGGAATCTACAAGATCTGAATACATAATTGATCCCACTGTGCGTTTCGAAACGGATGAGGAACAGACAGCAGAAGTGGATAATGAAAAAAAGAATATCTACAATCCTACCATTCCCTATTACCTCAAAAAATACCAGCTAAAAGAGCTTGAAGTAATCGGACTTCTGGTTGGAGCAAGAGGTACCGCTACTCTATTCATGAAAGATGTGTTTAAGAGGCTTGGAATACCTACATCTATTATTCCGATTGTAACCTTAGCTGCATTGAAAGGATCTATTGCTCTCCTGAAGAATCACCTATATTCGAAATCAAACTAAGTTCAGTAGCATGCTTTACTTTTTTGTAACACCTTTCTAAAAATAGGTATATTTCCACTAATCTCAAAAAAAAAATTATTTGCAGCTATGTACTTGTAAGAATTTCATTGTTAAAACAAAATTAATGGTTTTTCATGAACTTGTAAAAATTTCTATGGTCAAGTACTCTTTGTCCCTTGTGGCAGCTCACGAATGGTGAGAAGATATATAAATTTAAATGTTTAGTGAATTTCTTGACACCACTTTAAATGTATTCTAAATGTCTAAGCTGCATTGCTCTGTAATATTACGATTATTATTAGTATTTGTTATTATTATTATTATTATTATTATTATTATTATTACTACCAGTATTGTTATTTCCAAATATTATTTTATATATCTTGTAATTTAGTACATTTTATGTCTATTGCAACAAACTGTTGCTCATGACATTAATAAACGATTGCCTGATTGATTGATAATTATAGGTACAACAAATTAATCCACCTGCAGTTGACTCAAATCCGACACCGCATTATGTCGGCGAGCTTAGACTTCTTAATCCTACATAGCCACCAAATTGAATCTCAAAGCATATTTTTTTTATCCCTTTAAAGTATTAATGTTTCTTTCGTATTAGTCAACGACATACTGAATGAAGAAAAGTTGTCGCGGAATCGACATTAATTTCATTTTAATTATAGATCAACATTATAAGTTCCAAAATAATTTTGTCCCTTCAGTAAAATAGTCGTGCAAAATTTCGTACGACATAGAGTTCGGTCGTACTCGTACAATTAATCAAAATAGTCGTATGTGTACCGTATGGCAACCCTGTACGGAATGGACGCTGTCTCGAGTCCTCATTAGTCATACATGCATTCACGTATATTTTAGCACAGCTAATCATTCGCCACACTCATTTCACTCTCACATCATTCGCTGCACTGACACTGACACACTTCACTGCCCTGTAACACTTTACACGTCACAAGGTAGGCTATACATTGACTCTTAGAATAAAATCCACATCTCTTCCTTAATGTCCTTCAAACTTTGGTGACATAATTCTTGGGAGTAATCTAAGCAATTTATAAGTTATAATTCAAATTTGAAAATCGAATTTGGGGCCCCAAAGAAAAGTTTTGGGGGGGGGGATAATAATACAATTTTGGACCGACCTAACTACAATTAGAAATTGACCTAGGGTAAAAATTCTTTCGCCAAAATGATCCCCTACATATGGAGAACGTTACATACCAAAATTATTTATCTTGAACCATTCAAAAGATATGACAAATTACATAAAAACTGAAAAAAATAAATACATTTGTATATTTTTGGGATAAAATAATTATAATAGATTGAAAATAAAAATTTTAGTTCACAACATCGCCACATGTTTAAGCTTTTTCTATCATAATGTAGTTACATGCACCAAATCTCTACGCTCATGTTAGCCCCTCGTTCTAACATAACTCTCAAAAACAAAAATTTCAATACCTATCCAAACAAAAAAGTTATAATAGGTGCACAAGATAAATGGAACACCCTGAATGTATTACTGATTTGTTATGAATATGATTTCGGTGATGAATGAGGCCGGTGATATTCAGGGATGTTGTGGCCCGAATTTCCGGGCATTTGCCTTATGGTTGAGGGAAAACCCTGAAAAAACCTCCACCAGGAAATTCAACCCCTACCGGGAATCGAACCCGGGCCCTTTGCGTAAGGGAGCAGTATGCTGAACTCTACGCCACAGAGGTGGTCAGCTCACTATTGTAACTATTTCATCATAGGGAAACTTGTGAAACATTTTCATTTAGCGTTAAAAAAAATAAGTTACGACATCTACTTGCATTTCATGTTTTGAGATGCAACTTTAGATCACACACAAACAACGCTAAAAGTGGTCATCGCATGCGGGAGCACATGTGTATTAAAACACATCAACTTTCTATGGAATTAATGTGAGGATCTCCACAAATGATAAATGTGAACATGTTAGCACAAATTTGTTCCGACTGCAGGCATTACTCACGAGGTGTCCAAGTTTTCCAACTCATGGAAACTGGTTTCTAACAGCGTGAATCGTTGCGAGAGTGTTAGAAATTTATGAACACATGGACGGAAGGGTAGCAACGCTCAAAATCAGACCCGGGTACATTATAGCATGGAAATAAAAATGCCAGGCGATGCTTCTCTCCAGTAACCAACATTAGATCTTTGTACGGTTTTCCATTAACAAAGCAGAAATGTAGCAGGTTTTTTTTCCGAGTTTTTCAGTTTTAATAACCACTCTCATTACACCAATTCTCTTTTAATGCCACCTTTCTCTTCCATTGTTTTCGAATATTGTAGGTTCTGTGGTTTCAACGAAACGCTAAATGAAGATGTAACTAATTAGAACGGTAATTCTGTATTTGATGTCTAACAGAGGCTATTCACAGTCAACATCATTAGGATACGTGGAAGCTGGAGCGAAGTGCAGTGAGAGTAACAGGAGAAGCTAACATTACCAAGAGAAAATCTTCCTCACTGCTGTTTCGTCTGACAAAAATCTTACGCTACTTATGGTTGGTTGTTTTCTACTGCTGATCACTTGAAAATTAAATAATTAGGCTAACACTTCTCGACTGATTTCAACTTAAATTAATATTTATTTAATTTGTAGGCCTATATCTTGTTCCTGTATAACGGCAAGCGATGAACATTTTCGGGAAGTTTTTAAATATATTTTTTAAAATTATTAACCACTTTTTCAGCTTAATGATTTTGCTACAAAGTATAACTTTACTAACATCAATTTTGTTGAAGGATCGGTGGAACGGAGAAAAATTCTCTCCGGCACCGAGATTCGAACCCGGGTTTTCAGCTCTACGTGCTGACGCTCTATCCACTAAGCCACACCAGATTCCAATTCCGATGCTGGATTGAATCCTCTCAGTTTAAGCTCCACCTCTTAGTTTCCCTTTTAGTGGCCAACGCCTCATGCACTGTGACACAGATGTGCAACAGTGGCACATGTCCATCACACTAACGTGCAGAGATGCACTCATTACGAGTGACTAAGTGGCCGGGATCCGACGGAATGAGCGCCGTCTTAAATCACTAAGTGATTATATACGCATATCATGTTATTGTGATGTACCGAAGTACATATGATATTTCCATGTAGGAATTCTGCGTTATATGATGAAGGGCTCGAATCCGGTGTCGGAGAGAATTTCTCTCAGCTCCACCTATCCTTCATCATATGATAACGCAGAATTCCTGCATGAAAATATATGTACTTAGGTACATCGCTATACTCAATTTTGTTGATTGAAGTCCTTCCTTCAATAAACCATTTTTTTAGCTCACTGTAGTAAAATAATTATAAATGTTCCTGAAAATGTTTGTCTTATTAAGAATTTTTTTAGCATACTGATTTTGCTAAGTCTTACAATTGTATTGATATACTGTAATTATCACTCATCTCTTATCCAGATCCCCGCTCAAATGGCCATCAATTACATTTTTTATTACACAAAAGCTGTAAGCCACCGACGTAGCTCGGTCGGTCAAGGCACTTGCCTGCCGGTCTGAAGTTGCGC
The DNA here is from genome assembly GCF_040183065.1 of Periplaneta americana. Lineage (NCBI taxonomy): Eukaryota > Metazoa > Arthropoda > Insecta > Blattodea > Blattidae > Periplaneta > Periplaneta americana. The sequence goes on from NC_091117.1 coordinate 140,944,327, forward strand.
TTGGGCGCGGGTTCGATCTCCGCTTGAGGTGATTACCTGGTTGGTTTTTTTTTCGAGGTTTTCCCCAACCGTAAGGTAAATACCAGGTAATCATTGGCGAATCCTCGGCCTCATCTCACCAAATACCATCTCGCTATCACCAATCCCATCGACGTAGTTGATACAGCGTCGTTAAATAACCTACTTTAAAAAAAAAAACAAAAGCTGTACATCCGTAATTCAAACATATCAGGATTGAAACATTAAGTTTACCTGGAAATTATTTACGTACGCGAAGCAATCATACACCACTTTCAATACAACGTAGAACTTCGCACTTGCTAAGGATAAGAGTGACTAACTGAACTGTGAATGCATTGTAGAAAATAAACGGCGGAATTCAAATACCCGTACATAATGTGGATGGAGAATCACGAACCACACATCATATTCATATTTTCCTCAGCCAACAATAATGCATTATTTTTAAATGGTAGTTATACATCAGACCCATTTTGAATAAATAGTGTTGTGATAAATTAGATTAGATCAATAAAGTTCTCAGAAAATTACATTCGTCAGCGCTTCTTTCTTAATAAATATTAATGTTGTGGCAAAACAAACGTGACAATGGCGATGTTCTAAAGCAGACGTGTTCACGGTGTGCATTTTGCCCACTGTGTGCCCGGGGCATTAGATGTGTGTGCGCTGGAAACCTGCTCCACATGTCAACAGACAGTGTCGGCCGCTCAAACCTAGCGTAATCAAGCAGTAACAGCGCTGGCGGTTTGTAAAATGTATAGATCTACTGATACGGTACTGGTATTTATTTATTTTTCATTCATTCATCTACTTATTACTCAGATATTTATTTCGTTATCGGACTTATTTGTTTCTTTTTCTTTATTATTTATTAATTTATTTATTTGTTTCTTTTTTTTCTCTTCCTTTATTTTTTTCTCCGTTTGTCTTTACTTCTTTATTTATTTATTTCTTCCTTTCTTACAATTTACTGTAGAATTTAAAATATTACAAATTTTTTTTTTTACTCGGTTATTTAACGAGCTCATTTAGCGTCGAAGGAATTGGTGATAGCGAGATGAGGCCGAGGATTCGCCATAGATTACCTGATATCTGCCTTACAGTTGGGGAAATCTCGGAAAAAACCCAACCAGGTAATCAGCCCAAGTGGAAATCAAACCTGCGCCCGAGCGCAGCTTCGGATCGCCAAGCGCCTTAGCCGACAGAGCTACGCCGGTGGCACAAGTACAAATTAAACGTACAATAATATTATGCTGAGGTGAAATTACTGTAGATTTAACTATTGTCCGCGCAACTTATTTAGGCAGCGGGTTCCCTAGTGCTCTCTCACTGCCCCGCAGCTATCTGCTAGCTACCTGACAATTGCTGCAGCAGTTGTATGTAACACAGTTACAAAAACATCATTCAGTATTTATTTTCAGTGCATTCCATTGGATATGGCAGGTAAAAGTGTATGGATTCACAAAATAACAAATATAAATAAATTACATTTCTTCTTCGTCTGTGTACAATACAGCATAATCACAACTCCAATTATTACAATTCGTATCTGACCGGGAACTACTGACGGTACGCGATACATAAAGTCTTTCAAGTACAAGAGCTATAGGTCTGTTACAGGGGCGTATGCAAGGGGAGGTTACCGGGTTTGAACTCCCCCTCTTGAACTTTAAATTAAAATTACATATATTTCATTACATTTGATTGTTTCCATGGATTTTCCTGTTAAGTGTCTTAGCTATCATATACAAATAACTGTTGACATACATACATACATACATAAATACGTACATACATACATAGTCGTCCTTGGTAGCGCAGTTGGTATAGCGCTGGCCTTCTACGCTGGAGGTTGCAGGTTGGATCCCGGCCGAGGTCGACGGCATTTAAGTGTGTTTAAATGCGACAGGCTCATGTTAGTAGATTCACTGGCATGTAAAAGAACTCCTGCGGGACAAAATTCCGGCACACAGGCGACGATGATATAACCTCCGCAGTTGCGAGCGTCGTTAAATAAACAATAATATTTAATTTACATACATACATACGTCCACACCTGTGGAGTAAAGGTTAGCGAGTCTGGCCGTGAAACCAGGTGGCCCGGGTTCGATTCCCGGTTGGGGCAAGTTACCTGGTTGAGGTTTTTTCCGGGGTTTTCCCTCAATCCTATAGGAGCAAATGCTGGGTAACTTTCGGTGCTGGACCCAGGACTCACTTCAACGGTATTATCACATACATCTCATTCAGACGCTAAATAACCTAAGATGTTGATAAAGTGTCGTAAAATAACCTACTTAAAAATACATACATACATACATACATACACACACACACACACACACACACACGTATAAGGGAGGTGGGATATCATGATAGAGACTGGATTAAACTTGCACAGGATACGGATCGATGGCGGGCTTATGAGGGCGGCAATGAACCTCCGAGTTCCTTAAAAGCCATTTGTAAGTATATATATATAATATTTATTGTTTAAGTGTAATAACGACACAAGCATTTTTATTACATAAAATTAAACACATGTTAACATTTGTAAAATATTGGATGGCTGTGAAAAAATCACCTTTCAAAGATTTTATAAGGATATACATAAATATGTTCTATTACAACATAGTGTTAGTATAATATTAATAAATATACCGTAAAATAATAATAATAATAATAATAATAATAAAATCATACACAACTGTAAGTACAACGAGCTCTTCGATCACACTAAGCACTAACCCGTTTCATAGACCGTACTCCCCTCTCCTTCCTCGCTTCCGCTAGGAGCGCATCTCTGCTCCTCGCGCGTCTCTTTTTTAACTGCTCAGATAAGTTTCGCGGACAATACTTGCATCTCATTTAAAGTGATCCAAGATTCCCAATGAGAGGAACGGTTTCTTTCTGTTCAAACTGGCGAACGTGCCAAATGCTTCGTATGTGGACACTCTGTCATGTGGGGGGGGGGGGGGGAGAAAAAAGTTGAGCCACATCACAACACCAGCATGCTTAAACGGACTATATAATAATAATGTTGGAGATGAGCGTATGCAAGTAATAAAATTTTTAAAGCAATCCTTCGACAATGAGATAAGTTGTTCTAGAAAAGTAAATTATTGTTTCAAGTATTTATTTCCCTGCTTATTGCAAAGCATATATAAGGAAATATATCAAGCAAAATAATAATAGCATTTCTTTGTGTAGACAATGTAAATATATTGCTATCTAATTTAAAAAGAGAAACTGAAATGAAGTAATTAAATATTGTTGTCAAAAACATAAAAGAAAATGCATAAAGCAAAACATTTTCTTGTTTAGATAATATAAATATAATTTATTATAAATAAACTCTCTAATTTTAAAAGACATAATATTGAAATAAAGCGATAAAATATTGTCAATTCTACTAGGACAGTGGTTCTTAATCTTTTTTTGAGTCACGGACCCCATCGAAAATCTGGTGAAAGCTATAGACCCCTCTCTAGAAAAATGTAAAAAAAAAATTGAGAAACAATTTTAAATACGCTTCTACTTTTTACGTTGAAATAATATATTGAATATACATGTTACTTTTAAGTGACTTTCACGGACCCCCAGGACTTCCCAGGCAATGGGACCACCCCTTCCAATCCATCTACCTGGAAAATGGTGGTCTAACCATTGGCGTATTGAGAGTTTGAAATGTGCTGGAGCACTGTCTAGTTGATACCATAGTTGTCTGGTCAGCCCGATCCCCAGACCTAACACCATTGGACTTCATTCTCTGGGGATGGATGAAGGAGAAAGTGTACCAAACGGAGATAGCAAGCAGGGAAGAGCTCGTTGCAAAGATTAACACGGCTGCAATGGAGATACACCAGCACGGAATGGATAATGTGCAGCGAGATGTCAGTCGGCGTGCTGAAGCGTGTGTTCGTGCGAGAAGGGGACATTTTGAGCATTTGCTTTAGGCAACTGACAATTAGCCTACCTTCTCTCAAGTAGACAGGTCCATTAGGCGTGGAATCAAATGAGATAAATACGATGCGTTATATTCGTATAACTCGGAAACAGGGATGAATATTGAAAAAGTGTATTAGGAGTTTGTTGCAAATAAGGTCCTGAATCACATCCTTAATGAATGACCTGGCCTTTTGGTACACTCTGTATAGTGGAATTAAAACAACTGACTTCTACATTTGAAGACATCCTAGAGTTTCCATGGAAACATCTCTTCACCTCTCATTGTGGTCAATAAGACGCTACCGCTCCCTCTTTTCTTCACAATCTATAGAAGAGTAAAGGGAGCGTCTTACTGGCCACAATAGGAAAAACGAAGTACTCTGAAAAAATCTGTTTCGCATTTCCTTTGATGACCACAAATCTCACATACTGTAACCTACCGGATATCATATCATGATCCTTTTGATGAGAAGTATGAAATGACTCACTAATCCGAGACTATCTGTCCATAGTAACTACACTAGTGAGAAATATTCAGGTATTAAATGCAAGGGGCTAGAAACAAGAAGCACGAGTAGTAACTCAAAGTACAATTACCTACCTTAAAATAGTTGAGACCGGGGGGGGGGGGGGAAGATGACTGGGAAGAAAATCCACTTACCTGAAATGAAAGAAACATCTTACATAAAATACAAATTACACAATATATCGGCTATAATAGGTAGGCCTTCTACTGATGAGGAAAAGATATCAATACAGAAATTTATTACAGAAGGGTTAAGGATATTAACTTTGTCGGGAAAGATAAAAACAACAGAAGGGATCATACAGTATAAAGAAATGACTATGCAAATAATTTTAGTGAACTAGATTTTTAATACTATAAAATTCTTACAAAATTTGTAAAATTACGAAATGTATATAAAAAAGTTTGTACAGGTTTTACTGTGTGTGATTTAAAGACTACAAAATGCCAGATTGGGCCGTGTTCAGATGCAACAATTATGCGAAGAAAACCAAAGACAGAGAAGTCAAATATTTCCAGTTTACAAAAACTTATGATCTGGCTACAATTTGTAAACGAAATGACAAACATATTGACACATCAAACTCACATCGCGGCTACATTTGTAGCGATGTGTAGCCACTCAGCAGCAGTAATTGTCGCCACGTCTGGCCTCCCAGCAGCAGTATTTGTCAAGAAATATACCCGGGTACATTCGAGTTGCGACACGACCTTGGAATCAGCCTAACAAGCTACACTTACTGCTCTGTGTGGCCGCTTGCATTTAACCCAACGCAAATGTAGCTCGTTTGGCCGTACCCCAAGAGTGCGACCGTTCGTCGACAAAATATCATTCACAGAACAGGAGTGGTAAGCACAATAAGCCTCAGGCTGCGACGCAAGCCTTTGAGCTCCTAGTCCGTAAAAAAAAAACATGTATTCGTCTGTTTTATATGTGTGGGCGATTTATATGCTCACGATAAAAATATGTAACTATAAATTAGCTTATTTTATCGTCCTACTGTGCCTCTCCAGGGAATCGTTCTATCTCCGCCTATGCCTGTCTCTGACATGACATTAAATCTACTGTACTTTTAACTATTGGTCTAGTTGTCACGTGATAAATTTAAACATACAGTATTTGCTTAAGGGTTTTCCTAGCCTCAATGTAGTTTATCATAAGCTCATGTTTGAGAGCTGGGGTCATTGACGATGAAGGACCTGCATCTACGAAAACAAAGAATTAAACATCATATTGACAACAGATTATCATTCATATCCTAGCGAGATTCGAAACCACGACCGCGGTGTCAAAATTATATTTTAATAAAGGTCAGCACTTTAAAATACGTGCTTGATTCAAATATGATCTAATCAGTGTACGAATTTGAATAAGATTCTATTAAATGGTTGCTTTAAAAATATGAAAAGAACTAACAAGCCATAAACAGAAATAAAATGAATTGTATAAAATGGAGAGATGAGGATGCATCAATAAACAAAACGAAAAAAGAGAAATAATGACTGTGTGAAACAAGATTTCAAAACGATAAAAAAGAGAATCAGCAGTAGCAGACAAGCGACCGAAACAAAAATCAATGCTGATGATGAAAAACACTGGGCAAGGTACTAGTAATGAAACTCTACTCCCCCCACCCCACTCCAAGCCCATACTTCTCTCCACCCTTTTACCGAACGATTCGTCCACCCACGAACAAAACTACGTCCATATCTGACAGTTAGTGAGCGAGAGAGGGCGGCAGTACAGCGAGGGAGGGGGTGAATGAGTGCTTTGCATTTTTTTGACATGCGTATTTACGTTCCTTGAAATATACGATTTCATGCAAAGAGAGTCAATGCAAATGTGACATATGTTGCGGAAATTGGTTCTAATTTTGGGCGTGGGCACCACGATTTACATTACGCTACAGTTATAAGTAGTGGAGTTAATGACGCCGGTTGCAAAACCACATCCATAAAACATGCAATTTGTAAGAATTGGAACTGCGGCAGAGATGTATGGAACGTGCACAAAGCAGATCGGTCCTATTCACTTCCAAATTTCCACAATTATATTTTACAAGCGCACTATTAGCGAACGGTTGCTAAGCTCCTCTTTCTGTGATTGAGAGCAGCGAATTGAATTGAAATTTATGGTGGACAGAGACGATATTGTGACAGGATTACCTGTATACTCCCGTTTTCTTTGCCACAATCCACTCCTTCTTAGCACATTACTAACATTCCAAGAGTACGTGTCCAACCCTGTCGGCCTATAGGCTACTGTACCATATCCTCCAGCACACAATAGAGAATTCATATCAAACTACTTTGACCTCTACAATTTTTATGGCTAACAAGTTAAGATGAGAAAGAATAATAAGAAGCGGAGAAAATGTTCAGTATTCTTGCAAGTGGAAACGTTATTTGTATTGCTTTTTGCGCCGGAGACCAGAGTTCGCAAAGAAATACAAGTTTCGCTGTAGTTCAGGGGAAGCCCATCCAGTTACCCGGATCCGAAACCCGACAGGAATGGGTTTCACTTTTTTTTTTCCCTAAAGCAGGGGTCGTCAGCACAGAGCACGCTAGGGCTAGTCTCCCTTACCCGCGGAAAACGCTGTGCACTAGGGTGCACTCCATAGCTGCTAGCGGGCATGCTCTCTATCTCTCCCTGTTGCACGACAGTGCACACGGGACAGCACCGCGTACCCTTTGCACATTTCAGCGAGTGCTGACGACCACTGCCCTAAAGGATTGGTTATATGCCCCTTGGCTTGTGTTGTTTCAAGCCTTGATCTAACCTAATATGAATTGCACTGTCAATATTAGTACAAAATCATCATCAAAATATGAAAGAAGCAAGAACAGAACCAAATTATGACTATGATAAAGGCGACGACAAAAAATGGGTCGATTTCAACAAGGTCCATCAGATTTTGCTTGACAAAAGTCTTCTTCTTCATCTTCTTTTATCTTCCAAATAGGCTACCAAGCCTGTTCATTCGGAGATAAGAATGCAGCCATCTCTATGGGATCTTCCTGAGCTCCTCTTCCCTTTCGGAGAATTGTTCCTTACAATCTTCACTATCCTATCTTCTGCCATTCTATCAACATGTTCCTTCCATTCTGTTCTTCTCCCACTGATCCAATCCCTTACACATAGCTTGAACCCCACACTGTTCTCTAATGTCGTCATTCCTACCATGATCCAATCTAGTGCTTGACGAAAGTAAAATTATCAGTCGTTAAATTCTGTAACTATAAAAACTGGAAATTTATTCTTTGAAAAAGTGGACAAATTCAGATACTTAGAAGTAATAGTAAAAAATACAAATTACACTCGAGAGGAAATTAAACACATAATTACTATGGAAAATGCCCAATGTTATTCGGTTGAGAAGCTTTTGTCATCAACTTTTGCTTTAAAAAATATTGAAAGTTAGAATTTATAAAACAGTAATTACCGGTTGTTCTGTATGGGTATGAAACTTGGACTCTCACTTGAGAGAGGAACAAAGGTTAAGGGTGTTCGAGATTAAGGCGCTTAGGAAAATATTTGGAGCTGAGAAGGATGAAGTTACAGAGAATGGAGAAAGTTACACAACGCAGAACTGCACACATTGTATTCTTTACCTAATATAATAAAATTAGGAACCTTAAATCCAGACGTTCGAGATGGGCAGGACATGTAGCACGTATGGGCGAATCCAGAAATGCATATAGAGTGTTAATTGGGAGACCTGAGGGGAAAAAGAACTTTTGGGAATGTCGAGATGTAGATGGGAGGATAATATTAAAATAGATTTGAGGGAAGTGGGATATGAAGCTAGGGATTGGATTAATCTTGCTCAGGGTATGGACCGATGGCGTGCTTATGTGTGGGCGGCAATGATTCTGAGAGTTCTCTAAAAGCCATTTGTAAGTAAGTAAGTAGGCCTACTTCTCTAACTAATACACATACACACAAATCCTTAGAGCGACAGCATATTGAGGGCCAAACCAGATCATCCGACTGCTGTTCTCACGTCCACATGCCTCAGCAGAAGTGCAGTGTCGTTCCCTACAGGGCCTTAATAGAGAGCGTACGAAACCGGATTTCACTAATCACTGTACCTCTCCAAATTCATCACGATGCTGGGTGGACACCGGTCCAATACAATGGTTGATATTTCATGAGAAGATTTCTTTTCTCATAAATACTTGAACCAGTGCTCATTTCGTATCGCTAGTCCATGATATGACGCCTTATACCACGCAGCTGCGGCGCGGGACTCAATTAAAATATAGGAACCCTCTTATAAATAATAATCGACAATAAATTGATGATCCGATCATTTGACGATTTTTAGTTAATTTATACAGTGTAAAAAGAGAGACATACATATTTCATGGGAGTAAAGATTATAACTTAAAAGTATCCTGATTGGTTAGCCATACTAAGGACTGCCTTAATAAGAAACATTTGCTTGAAATTTGGGAGGCTTATAATGTTGTGAAAATGAACATGGTAAAAATATCGAAAATAACAAATCGATATAAAGAAAGGCTATAATATCAAGATGAGAAAGAAGCCTTGATAAGTTTAATTGTAGATATTATAGACACATAGTTTAAAATATAATTGACAGAAAAAGCGGAAAACACAAAAAATTTGTAAAGTGAGACTGCAATAATTGGTGGATATGGATGAAGGACATTATGATATACAAAGCAGTAGTAATATTCGATATGAACGGCGGCTGAGGGATCAGAACTTCAGCCTGTCACGCAGGCGGTTCGGGTTCGAGTCCAGGTCAGGCCTGGTATTTTTAATTCAAATATCCATAATGACACTTGTGGCGGACAAGGTCGCAGTTGAAGTTTTTCTTAAGGTTCTCCCGTTTTTCCCCATATTAGGCATCTACATCATTCCGTCAAAATTTCTCCATTTTGTTATCATTCCATAGCATTGCCCGAACGCCGACTGGCGACGAACAGAAGGGAGTGCTGGCCTAGAGATGAGGGGGGTAGTCTGCTCGAAACCTGGATAAGCACCGAACCTTAGTGTAGTCAGCCGGTGTGGATTTGGGGATGCGCCTAGCTTGAGGGTTAGCGCAATAAAAATACATTTTTAAATTATGGTTTATTTAACGACGCTCGCAATTGCAGAGGTTATATCAGCGTCGCCGGTGTGCCGAAATTTTTGTCCCGCAGGAGTTCTTGTACATGCCAGTAAATATACTGACATGAGCCTGTCGCATTTAAACACACTTAAATGCCATCGACATCGGCCAGGATCGAACATGCAACCTCGAGCATAGAAGGCCAGCGCTATACCACCTGCGCTACCGAGAGAGACAGCGCAAAGGATCTTGAAAGGTCGCAGTGCTGGGTTATAGTGCCCCTTTCCCGAAAATCCATTCCATTCCAATACTCAATACATATCATATTGGTTAAACTTTCTGAATTCAGTAGACACACTGTGAAAGATATACAGTGATAATATTTGAGGCTTGCAGTTCCAAAACCCTCTAAATCGATTCGAGGAAATTTGTCAGGAAACGAAAAAGACTTTTGTTTTTATTCTGAGATGACTAGGTATTTAGACAATATTGGAAAAGTAACTATTTTTCAGGTGAACGTTTTCACTATATGTAGAGCTTTTTGGAACATTATTCATATATGGATCAATATGATATAAAAAATAACTTTTCTGAAAATGTGAATTTAAAGAGTTTTGGAACTGTACGTCTCATTTATAGGTTAATTTTACTATACTTCATAGACAATTACCGACATAATAAGTCTGAGATATTCATGATTCAAGTCGCCTTCGGTAGTGTAGTTGATATAGCGCTGGCCTTCTATGCTTGAGGTTGCGGGTTCGATCCCGGCCGAGATCGATGGAATTTAAGTGTGTTTAAACGCGACAAGCACATGTCAGTAGATTTGCTGGCATGTAAAAGTGCTCCTGCGGGACAAAACTCCGGCACACCGGCGACGCTGATATAACCTCTGCAACTGCAAGCGTCGTTAAATAAACCATAATTTAATTTAAATTTTCGTGATTCAAATGTATATTCTCTCTTTTTGTGTTGTTGTTGTTGTTGCTGAGAGGATCAAAAAGAATAAGGGGCATTATTGTAGGAATAATCATCAGTCCTGAATATAACTAAGACTATTCTCATTAACTATTCCTTTCCTTGTAATGCTATAGGACTACTCTGGTAGTGTTAAAAAAAAGTGAAGCCAATTTCCTCTCTGTCGCTCTCTTTCTCTCTGCTCGTTCAACAATTCATTATAATCCTAACATCCATCACCGTCTCTATAATCCTGGCATCAAGTGAGGAAACAAATACAGCATTTATCACAGGCCTACTACCCCCACAGTATGCACTGTCAAAACTTTTGTTACCCCGGTAACGTGTTCAGTGACACAAGAATTAGAACAATAGACTGTTGTGCAACGGGGCTCCCATATTCATGTTTGTTATATTTGTTAAATGCATTTAAAACACAACTCGTTAAATAGTTTGCAACAAACAGCGAGAGCTGCATGATCAGGATAGTCAGTTTCATATTAAAATCGGGCACAATTGCTGAATGCTCACGAATAATTATTTTATATTAACCATGGCACTTTCTGTGAAAGAAAAATTAATGAAAGGCGTTAATGTACTATATTTATAGGTATACTGAGTAAAATGATGTCGATTATGATTATGATCAGAGACCGGAACTTTGGCAGAATGTCTTTTTATCATCATCATCATCATCATCATCCTTCACGAATTAGGCCTCTGTAGATCTGTTTCGGCCCCATCTAGCAGTCTTCTTAAAGGTCTTCCTGGTCGACGGGGTGAAGAAGGGATAGTGACGCGAAACATACAGCCTCTCCTATCCAAATGCCATCCTCACCTTCCCGTGGTCCACCCTGTTTCTACCAACGAGGAAATGGCGACCGAGTCACAGCGGTATAACTGTTTCATCAAATGCAGAGGAAATGCTGCATTACAAGCCTGTCCAGAGGCTAAAAGTGGCAGCCCCACTACTGGACTACCTATCGATAAGGCTAGTAACCTATCTTAGGGAAAATTACATTACTTTCAAGCCTCAAACAATGTCTTTTTAAATGTATTAAATCTAAATCTATCTTCATTTTGAAAGTAGATCTGTACGAATTATACCTTTGTGATTGAAACGTCACAGTTTTATGTTGCCCTTTTCTGCCTTTTTTAATATAAATGCCTAATTTACAAAATAAATGTTTTTTTTTGCCTTTATTTGATTATTTATCTATTATGTATTAATTCATTATTAAAAATTGCCTACAGATATATTTTAATTTATTTCTATAACCGCTACAATGTAAGTGACTTCACCGAATGTATATTATTGTCTTTGAGTCAGTTCATATTCTCTTTGCAACAACGAGTGTTGCCGTGCAAAAATGTATAACAGTAAGCGTTTTAATTATCGCTTGTGTTTATTTCACAAGGAAACAATGAGTGTGGGTCTAACGTTATTTTTAATGGTAATTTTTCTTTCAGTTTTCATTGCGACGTTGTTGTAGGTAGCTAAATATTTCGTATAGCAACATATCAGTACAACCAAACACAAAAGTGCACTTTCCAAGGCTCCTGGGAAGAAGATTCTTTGCTTCCAACAGTAATTGCAACATCGAGTCGAAAATCTCAATTTGCATTCGACTTATGTAAAGCTTTTCTTGCTGCCGAAATCCCTTTGTGGAAAGTGCAAGGTTGTAGACCTAGTGCAAGGTTTTTGTAATTACGTTTTATTGCGTATTTTAGCTATTTATAATGCCTTTTTACCTGCCTATTTTAGCTATTTATGATGTCTTTTTGTCTGCCTATTTTAATGATTCATAATGCCTACACTTCCGGTCTCTGATTATGATGATGATGATGATAAATAAATAAATAAATAAATAATAATAATAATAATAATAATAATAATAATAATAATAGCACTAGAATTCCGTAAAGCGTTCGTATTCTCTTTAATTTTTTTCAATTATCACCATTGAAATAACAAAATAGTTTCGACCTCGTGAACATTAAGCATAAAAATATACATTTTTTTTTTTTTTTTTAAGAATTTGTTCTTTCATTCTGTACTGAGGGGAGGTCACCTCACCCTCATTAGTTCCCAATGGTTTGTAATTATGTTGATTTTGGTAACCAAATGCACTCCAATAAGTTAACTTTTCTGTTCAATTTAAATTTACTTTACTACATTGCGTACATTATGTATCCCTCATCATCCCTTTCTTCGGTAATCAAATATTACATAACCAAGTAAGTGTTTTTATCTAATTTATTTTCCTTCAAAAACCATTGTCTATCTTTTATGCGATTAATTCTTCTTCAAGTTCGCGTTCGCTAGAGTTCAGGACACACTTTACAGAGTGTAAACGATATAAACTGCAAAAAATACTGGTGATAGAGCATAGATTACTGAACAAAAAAGTTTCATAAAATTATTCTGTAATTTTTGTGGTTTCCCTAGAAAAAAAAATGTTATCTGTGAATCTAATGTTCTTTTTGGAAATGATAGTAGACCGTCATTATTTACTTCTGTCAGCTACGTACATTGCAACTTCTGTTTTGTCTCTCTGTTGTGATGGTTTTAGCGTGTGTTGGAGGGAAAGTAATTGACAATGACGTTCAAATTTGCTCGAACAGTAAATATTACACTACAATCAGTCCTAAAAACATGATATTTTAGGAATTAAAGCAAACATAGAAGGGGGGGAAAAAAACAAAATTTTACTACACATCATGTTTAGTAGACCGAGATGTACAGTCTGTATAATTTTGACAGTTTATATCGTTTACATCTGGTAGGGCTATAACTTCGACAAGCAAAGGCATCTGCGGTCTTCGTACAGATATGTTTCACAATGCAAAGCCGAGAAACAATCAACCGGAGGTTTTATCAGGAGCCCTCTACACAATGTGTAGGATTTTTATCTATTTATCTTAACTACGAGTTTTTTTATTACAAGTCATTTGACCATCTCTTGCATCGCAAAGCCACATTATCCGATACTCTAGTTGGTCCTGCTAGGATTCTTCTTTGCATATATTTATTTCTTTGTATACTGGGTGTATGATTCAACACATGTCCTCCCTCTTTTTCCTCTATGTAGTTCCATTCTACGAACGTGCCCATACCATTTTAATCTACGAGTCTCTATCTTTTCTGCAATACCCTTCTCTATTTTCATTCTCTTTGCTATCTCTTCATTACAGACGTGTTGCAATCCTGCAACTTCTTTTCATGTAATCCATGTTCACTACTTTTTAGGTATTCTTGGTCTCTTTTCTTCAGCTGTCAAGTTCCTGCTCCGTATCGTCTCATAAATCCTTTTCTTAGTTTTCATTGTAACATGTTTTCACCAGACAGAGTTTACTTCTTAATTACTTATTTTACTTGTATAATACTTGATGCTATCTCACTCTTGTTATTTCCCTCCATATTAAACATACTTCCAAGATATCTGAATTTGTCCTCGCATTGCACTTTCTGTCCAACAGTTATGTAATTTCTTTTCCTTCTATGGTCATATATTTCAATTTCCATCATATTCACACAGCAGACCAGCTTTCCTGTATTTCTGTACCAGTTTCCTCATCATTATACCTATTATTTTATAAATAGGCCTATATGATGTGGGACTTACGGTTTCACTTAGGCTTGGAACGAATCGCCGCTAAAGATTTCATTTTTCTCAAATTTCTTACAAAGACGAAATTAGTATCTCCATAGTAGAAAATTTGTTACATTATGATTTATTTAACGACGCTCGCAACTGCCGAGGTTATATCAGAGTCGCCAATATGCCGGAATTTTGTCCCGCAGTTCTTTTACATGCCAGTAAATCTACTGACATGAACCTGTCGCATTTAAGCACACTCAAATGTCATCGACCTGAGCCGGGATCGAACCCGCAACCTTGAGCACAGAAGGCCAGCGCTATACCAACTGCACTACCCAGATCGACTCCATAGTAGATTTGTTTTGTTTTGGAAAAGAGACTGTTGGTCTATATCTTATGAAAGAATTACACAGAATCAAACGAAAGAAATAGAATAATTTCTATCGCTTCCTTTAAGAAAATGCCACCTTTTTGTGTACTGCACGTTGTTGTTGTTGTTTAGCCAACTGTCCGAGGACAGGTCTGAACCTCACAAGTGATACCAAGAAGGCATCACCTATGAGGCAACTAGGCCAGGAGATAATGGCTAGGGTAGCCAGTTCCTTTCCCCCTCCATTGCACACATCGCCGACTAGCTACATTATTACACTCCACTCTAGGTAATACTTATTATTAGATCAAGAAATTGGTACATATTATTTCAGGTTTTCTAAGGAAAAGAATATTACTTGATATCTATATGGTAAAATCAATAACTTCGTGGAATGCTTGTTATCCTGAATATCGACGGCATAGTGGTGGCACTTATGCACATCCACCTTCAAAGCAATCTCCCCCAGCTTTTGTAGTTCTGCCAGCGTTGATAAAATTGCTGGAAACAGAACTGAAAGACATTTCTCGGAATCGGCCGAAGACACCTACGCCAAAGATATATTTGTGTTTCAGAGGATAAGAGAGGGGAAAAATCATGAATTGCTAAGTTGTGTAATATGGAGGAAGAGCAACATTGTGGTATTTTTTAATTTTAAAGAAATTTAATCTTTCAACGCTGTTCAAATGTCGATATGATGGACTTGAGCACTACCGCTGTAACGCGCTTCGAATAAGCTAACGTTGTTCATTAATCACGCTAGTAGACTAATCAATAGAAATTCTTAGGTTTCACAAACCACGGATTCGCGGAATACGGTTTTTCAGCTAATAAAGCAAACATTTAATGTTTCAAGTCCTTCCAGGTCGAAATATCGTTAAGTTTAGGTTCGCGAAATATTGTGTATAGGCGAAAATTTTTGTTTTTAGAATGAAATTAATCGAAATTAGTGTTTTTTTATTTATATTCACGATATTTTAATTTAAAGTGTCCAAATATTAATATTAAGTCTATGTACAAAATTTAGAATTAAATATTAAAACCCTATTTCAATACAGAATTTTGAATGTCTCGCCATAAAATAGGTTTCTTACTAATCAATTGTCATCGAAGATCAGTACGTAGATGACAGTGCAATACATTCTGGATAAATTTTGGAGCTGCGTCACAGTGAAACCGGCTTACGACGTTACAGAGACCGTTTTATATGAAACTTGGTAGGCCTAAATTTTGATGCTCATGTAGAATAAATATAATACGTTATTCTGAAACCACAACATCTAATAACGATAATAAGAAGTCTCTATACAGACAATAAAATTACAATTGACAGCAGATCCAAAAAGAATGCGAACCAAAGAGCAACTATAAATAAAGAAGTGAGACAGGGTTGCCCTCTCTCACCGTTACTATTTAATTTATAAATTGATGCTGTAAACAAATGGCAGAAAGAACAGGAAACATATTTTAAAATAAATTCAATTGTATAGGTGGAACACCAGAAAAGAAACAAAATTAAAGTTTTACAAAATGATGGCTGTTCCCATACTGATGGCTGAAGCCAACTTTTGCACACTAACCAAAAACGAAGAAAGAACAACTGAGGCCGCAAAGATGAGATTTTTAAGGACCATCGCGGAATATAATGAATAGGAAGAGAAGCGAAGACATTCGGAAAGAGCTCAATATATTTAACTTAAAAGAAAAACTAGCTTTACGATATCAACCACGTGGTAGAGGAGATGTCGGTAGACCCTGAAAGAGATGGATCTAGCAATTTTATTACAAATCAAGAGACCAGAACGATCCTTTCACGGCTTAATCTTTGTAGTTGATGATGATGACTATGATGACGTTATTCTGAAAATGCTGAGGAAAGAGCTCTTGCATTTCTTGTTACCGGTTTCTAGCGGACCCCTGTCGGTCTCTGTCACAAACACAAACCACTACGTAACCAGCGTAGGCGCAACCGTTGAAGGCAGCTCATGTAACTAACCCACAAAATGCATGGACGGCATATTTACAGAGGTGGCGACGTATTGGTATGACTTGAAAAGAGCGTTTGACCGTTCAACTGCCTGTAAAGTAAAAGTTTATATCTTTCTTCGTCTTGAATTTACGTCAGTGTTGTAAACTTCTCGTGCTTTTACTATGTAGGTTAAGGATGAGGACAACATATGTGTGTAAGATGCACTATACTTGTATTATTGATGGCTCAGGTGTTCCAGTCAAACCACATGAGAAGGAAGCTTTCATATGTTCAGATCAGCGATTCTTCCGATATGTTTTAAAAATTGCACGCGTCATTATACATTACACAATCAATTTCCTATTCTTATAGAGGGATATCACTTTATTTTTACCAACATTTTTAACATTAACCTGGCTATACTCGGAAACACTGTTACCCCGTTCCATTACAGGACTTTGGTGTTACTAGTGCAATATGTAAACAAATCATTTTCTAGTTATAGGAGGAGAGAAAAGTAGTGTATCCATTTATGTTACAGGGAAATACGATATTAGGATTTTCAGTTCGATCATTACTTTTACGGTATTTTACCAAAATACAGTAGAGTAGTAACAATTTTTTTCACAAACTCAACTCCTCAGGCGGTTTTATTCATTATAAATGGCTACTTTATTCAGCATATTACCGTACTTTCGGTAACTCTAATCTTCACTTCTGCTCAATCCACACAAAGTTATTCAGTCATGCTACACACCGTACCTGTGCGAAATAAGCAGGGGAGGTTATTTACGGAGATTGCGAAAATCACGACATACACAATATACAATATACAATAGATTTTTACTAATCTTTACGAATTAAGTGATTCTGATTAATACTATGCGGATAAAACGATCACGACAAATCGCGAAATAGAGTTCTAATAACGAAATATGAACACATTCGCGAATTATTATTATTGTGTCGTTTTATGGCGAATTTCATATTCTGAGTTCTTTTTTCGGACATTTTTTTCATTTGAATTTGTTGCCCATTCAAGTAGGCTACATTACATGGTATTCCAGTTGTTCTAATTACATTAGTGAACTCAAAAGACGGAGAATTCAACATTTCACTAATAATTTGAAAGTATTATTTGAGGGCTGCAAGTTTTTTTCCCCGTTTTTAATGAATGTGTGTTAAATACAGTCTCAATTCAACAAATATTATCTATTGGCCATACCGCACCTTTACAAGAATCCAATGAATCTTTAATGTTAATTATTTGGAAAGTAATATTCATACTGAGTTAATACTCCAATTTCAAAATAGCTGTACTTTCCAAAATTTCCATTAATATCCAACAAGAGTACAAATCAATCTCTAACAATCTCCGCCGACACCAATATTAAAAAACACAAATGATAAAATTAATCTCCATAAATACCTGCCCCTGGAAATAAGCTTCAATAATATAGGCTCTCCCTTCTATGGAAAACGCAAGCATATTTCTGAAACACACTATACTCTGTACTATTTACTTCACTGCTAGCAGATTTCGTTTGCTACAGCGGCCGTAAGTTTGTGTGGCTGACGGGAGCAAGAACATTAGTGAAAGGGGTGGGAGTCAAGTACATTCAGAAACGCAGGTACAATAAAAATGCAAGTAAAAATTAAGTGATGTCCCTGTATATATGCTACTTTATTCAAACGATATAGACAAAGCCATAAAGTTTAACAGAGTAAAGTATGTGGTAAATCAGACGAGAACTGAGTGAAATAAGAAAACATCAATAAATTTATACACCTCTATACTTCACTGTAGTTAATATGTAGATTTTCTAATTGAATATGCATAAAACTTGGGTTGGATTTCCGGTAGCGAAATAATGATTTTTATCCCTAACTTCGAGGCATGATCAATGTCACTTATTTCATTATTTCTGTCGTTGATTTGCAAAAGGGGACACGTCCAAAATAACAAGGTGTTGGAAAATCGGGGGGAAAAAAACCAAAGACTTAAAAAATTAAAATGTTCATGGATCCTAAATGTATGTATCCATAATGATCTAATTAAATAAAAATATATGAACATTTTAATTTGTTAACTTATAGTTTTTGCGATTTTCCAATACTATATTATTTTGGACATGTCCCCTTTTGCAAATCGATGACAGCTTTATTCCGCATTGTCTTAAGCGCTGGTAAGTATCATGTTAACTACATATCTTTAGAAGTATAGGCATGCTGCTAAAAATCTAATCCCTTCTGAAAGCTGAATAATATTAATAATAATAATAATAATAATAATAATAATACCGCTATGGAGTAACGGCTAGCATGCCTGGCTGTGAAACGAGCGAGCCGGGTTCAAATCCTGTTTGGGATAAGTTACCCGGTTGAGGATTTTTCCGAGGTTTTCTCTCAACCCATTAAGAGCAAATGCTAGATACCTTTCGGCGTTGAACTCATTTCGTTAGGATTATCACCTTCATCTCAATCGGACGCTAGATAAGCATGGCAGTTGACACGGCATCGTAAATAACCAATTAAAAAGTAATAATAAATTATTATTATTATTATTATTATTATTATTATTATTATTATTATTATTATTAGACTATTATAAAAATCTAAACTTACTTATGGTTCGGAATTACGATATTAAAGAAATGCAAGCATTCAAAGTACTGAAACTGTGAAAATGAAATCAGTATAAAATGCAATTCACTACACAAAAATATCAAAGAACAAATACAAATATTAGAGATAGCGCAGATGGTTTAATCCAAATAAAAAGATTTGAAAATATAGATGAGATTGGATTTATCGGATATTAGTAATGGAAGAATTTATTTTATTTTAATTGGTCATTTAACGACGCTGTATCAACTACTAGGTTATTTAGCGTCGATGAGATTGGTGATAGTGAGATGATATTTGGCGAGATGAGGCCGAGGATTCGCCATAGATTACCTTGTATTCGCATTACGGTTGGGGAAAACCTCGGAAAAAACCCAACCAGGTAATCAGCCCACGCGGGGATCGAACCCGCGCCCGAACGCAACTTCAGACCGGCAGACAAGCGCCTTAACCGACTGAGCCACGCCGGTGGCTAGTGATGGAAGAAATTTTAACATTTTGTTTAATAATATGTTTTCAGCTCACGTACCCAATCGCACTTTAAGTGGGCCTACTGTGCCGATCGCACATTACATTGTGTCAAGAGAGGGAATATATATTCACATTAAACGATAAAATGAGAAAATGATGAAAAGGGAAGCGAAAGGATTCCGAGGTAGTCTGCCAGTTCGTATCAATTCCAAGTTAGATTTAGTGGAACTTGAACGTGGATTCCAGGAACGGAATATTTATACCAGCCACCGATTAATGGTAGGGCAATAATTAAGCGGATCAGAAAACTGAGACTGCAAACCCGGCCGAAAACGATGAACTCTTTAAGAGCAACAAAATCCTTGGCATGTCTTCCTTCGGAAGGGAAGTAAAACTGGGTGACACGTGTCATAGTTTTATAGCTACATCTAAATGAGGGGGCTCCAGGCAAAACTTACCAGTCATTTTTCGCCCACGCCAAGATTCAATTCTAGACGTAGCGCAATAGATCCGTATGGGTATCATAAACATGAGTGACTTGTCCTAACTTCCAACATGTGATCCACACAGTACTTTATTAGCTTCATTATAACAGTGCATAGAACTTAGAATTTAATCCATTCATTCATAGTTCTCTGCTCAAGAACAGAACTTTCACTGCAAACCCAATATTCTCCAATCTTTCCTATTTTCTGCCTTCCTCTTAGTCTCCACATATGATCCATGTAATCTAATGTTATCTATCATCTGATATCTTCTTCTGCCCCGAACTTTCCTCCCGTTCACCATTCCTTCCACTGCATCCATCAGCAGGCAGTTTCTTCGTTGCCAATGACCCAGACAATTCCTTTTCCTCTTTCTGATCAGTTTCGGCATCATTCTTTCTTCACTCACTCTTTCCAACACAGCTTTGTTTCTTATTCTGTCTGTTCATTTCACACGCTCCATTCAATTCTTCTCCATGTCCACATTTCAAATACTTCAAGTCGCTTCTTTTCACTGCGTCGTAATGTCCATATTTCTGCCCCATGCAAAGCCACACTCCACATAAAGCACTTCACTGGTCCTTTCCTTAGTTATTTTTCCAGAGATCGGCAGAAGATGCTCCTTTTCTATTAAAAGCTTCCTTTGCCATTGCTATCCTTTTGATTTCCTGGCAGCAGCTAACGTTACTGCTTAAAGTAGCTATATCCCAAGTATTTGAAGCTGTCCACTTCCTTTACTGCCTCATTTAGAATTCGCACGTTTACCTTCTTTATTCTTCTTCCGTCTTGTTTGCATTTATCTTCATCCCATACTGTTCACAGCTGTCATTTAGATACAGTAATCTATCCTTTAGTATTGTCTTCTCTTCTGCTAAGAACGCCATATCATCTGCAAATCGTATGCTCTTTATTTTTCCTCCTACTATCACCTCTCCCATGTGCTGAAAACAGTTCTTCACTAAATTCTCCAAGTAGATATTGAACAGGGTAGGTGATACAGGGCATCCTTGTCGTACTCCTCTTCCAATTTCAATTCCTTCTGATACTTATTATTCCTGTCCTAACTTTCACTCTTTGTTTCATATAAAGATTACTGAACAGCCTCCTCTCTTCCCAATCCACACCTATTTTCTTCAGGATCCTCATCAGTTTATTCCAATCCACTCTGTCAAATGACTTTTCCAGGTCCACAAATACTATATACACTTCTTTATTCTTCTCTAGGTATCTTTCGCCGATTGTTCGTAGCAGTTCAATCGCATCTCTCGTATCTTTTCTCTTCCTGAAGCCAAACTGCCCTTCTTTCAACTGTCCTTTCATCTTAGAATATAAACGTCGATTCAGTATTCGCAAGAGAATCATCGCCGAGTGCGATATCAGGCTGATAGTCCTGAACTTGTTACATTTCTTGGCATTATTTTTCTTCGGTATTGGAATCAACACTGCTTCCATAAAATCTTCAGGTCATTCGCCTTTCTCATATATTTCGACGCATATTAACATAATTTCTTTCTTGTCTTCACCCAAGCATTTCTCTAATTCAATGGAGATTCCATCAACTCCTGTTGCTTTCTCATTCTTTATTTCCTTAAGCGCTATTTAACTTCTTCCCTTAAACTAGAAAATCCTTCTCGTCTTCTGATATGGCTGCTTCGTCTGCTATAACTAAGTCATCTGGACAATTTTATGTATCGTAACTCTTCTACATATTTCGTCCATCTATTCAGTATTTCTTGTTTCTATGTTATTTCATTATCGATTTCGTTCTCTATCAACTACATGGATTTCCTGTTTTTATTTGTGAAGTCCAAACATTTAACTTCGCAGTATAATAAATATCTTCCTTTTATCCCTGGATCCTTTATTTCTTTACATTTCTCTTTCATCCAGTATCCCTGTATCTTTTCAGATTTTTTCCTCATCGTTCTTTAGTTTTTACATGTTCACTTTCTTCGTCACTTTTCTTCCGTAATGTTAAAAATATTGTAATACAATAAAGCTTCGTTTAAATTACAAATAAGCTAAACAAAGTAATTCCTTTCACGTTGAACATAATTAATTATAAATTCTTACTGCATGCTTTTGAAGTACATTGATGAAGTATCTTTTCTGAAATAGAAATTTTGAAGAGAGCTCTGGAGATTTCAAAACCATTCTCTCGAATTTGGAAAATGTGTGCAATAAACAAGCCAAATGACGAATGAAATTCTGTTTATTTTTAAAGCTAAATATAGAAGCATTATTTCAAAATGGAATAATTAAATCCCCTTCTTCACGCACTTAGCCCCTTAGTTCATATTGGTTGCCCAATTTACTTAGAAATTATATTAATTTCAACAATGTCAGTTATTTTATAATAACATTTTATTATTATTATTATTATTATTATTATTATTATTATTATTATTTTCTTCTTCTTCTTCTTCTTCTTCTTCTTCTTCTTCTTCTTCAGTTTCACCTCCTTTTCTACCAACTTATAATTCAATGTGGTGTAGAGGAAGGTATAGCTATAACGTGGGCCGACTCTTGATAGGCACACAATGCGGGCCTCCGTGCTCGTGTGGTCAACATTGCGTAGGACTATCGCTGAGACAACACATGAGAAAGGACAAACACCCAGTCTGGTGGTCGGAAAATAGATCTTTTCAATTTCCAATACCACGGACCGCTTGGATGGGTCAATAAGCTTAAGTAATTTCATTCTACAGTATTCTTGTTTATTATAGAGATGTGTAACGGTTATTAAATACATACGGTAGTATTTTAAATACTTAGAGCGACAGAGTTCAAGATAGGCAACGGACTCGAGGAGAAAACTGATCAGTGGAAACATAACCTTCTCGTACATTGACCAACATTCTAATTTGCAGCGAACTGCTAGCCCGCCTCTTCACAATACTCCCACTGTATGACTTAACATCGTAATTTCATCTATGCATCAGCTTCACACATGTCGACAAGGAAACGTGTTTATATATTTAACTCTGCCCCTTGTTCAAAGCGCGCATGAGGCTGCGAAAGCTGCCAACTATTCCGGGTCCATATTCGGAGGTTCCAAGAGATGGCTCTAGTTCTCTGGGCGACATTCCACGTCAGACAGACCACGCCAATAATGCAACGTCGACCCGATCACTTACGCAAGATAAGAAAAACGGTATTCCACGTCAAACAGATTACATGTCCTTGATAGTGGCATACAACCAATCTGATAACTTGTTCAGAATGAGAAATGAGACATTCCGTTTGAATGAGAACATTCATTCTGGCAAGTTAGAAATTTTATATTCACCTGATAGAAAGCGAATGGCATAGAGCCTAGCAGGGTAGCTGTCCTTCCCAGGTGACCAGCGACAGTTATTGTTATTGCATTATAATTATAGTATACGTGACATTTTCTGTTAACCATATTCACGAAGACGAAAACAGTTACTAGTTCTAAAATACTGAAAACTTTACGTTTAGCCCTAGATCATATATGTAACAGATAGCTCATCCCTATGTTAAAATCGGCTGCACTTTGAAGAGAACAACCGCTAGGATCGCCACCCGTCCGCCGTAAACAAACACGAGATGGCAGTACAGTCGCTAATGCAATTAAAATGGGAATTATGACGTGACTCCTTATGTAACAACTAGATGGCAGCATAGTAAACCTGACAAAAGTTGTTACAGTCAAAGCCTATTAGGCCGAGCTATCTGGGTATATGATCTAGGGTTTAGCCAAACAATGGAAACGCTTCAAAGTTATGCTACAATAAATCCCTTACGAGTTCAATGGCAAACTCCAAATGAAAAATCTTAAAAATCCCTTTTGAAATACAGCTGCATAGAGAATACAGTAAATGGGTATGAAAATTAAAATTATGGTTTATTTAACGACGCTCGCAACTGCAGAGGTAATATCAGCGTTGCCGGTGTGCCGGAATTTTGCCCCGCAGGAGTTCT
Source organism: Periplaneta americana (assembly GCF_040183065.1). Lineage (NCBI taxonomy): Eukaryota > Metazoa > Arthropoda > Insecta > Blattodea > Blattidae > Periplaneta > Periplaneta americana. The sequence goes on from NC_091117.1 coordinate 140,968,324, forward strand.
TTTACATGCCAGTAAATCTACTAACATGAGTCTGTCGCATTTAAACACACTTTAAATGCCATCGACCTCGGCCGGGATCGAACCCGCAACCTCGAGCATAAAGGCCAGCGCTATACCAACTACGCTATCGAGGGCGAGAAATGGTTATGAATGCAATATACAGTACACATGTGGCATGCTGCAGTCCCTATCTACAAAAGTAAAAAGATGTATCATGATGACATGTGCTTTCTGATTTTACTCGAACATTTAGGTGTTTCACAACAATTCAGTCATTTATAATATTGGCTATTCGAACTCGAGTGTCTACCATATTACTCAGACACGTTAATTCCCATACAACACGTCGTCTTACCGTAGTCGAAAGCTCTCAACTGAAGAAACTTAAAAATATTTTAAGTATAAAGACAGTGCTTCATTATTTTTTAATTAACTGCGCAGCTCCATCGCTTCGTCAGCAATAAAAAATATACTGATGTAATCGGTATCTATTTTTACAATTTTGATTGTTGTAAGGTTTACAAAATGCTTAACTATCTTTCATCTACACCATTTTACATTTTAGTAGATAGTAAAAGGAGATTTAATACTGTGTCTTGAAACTGTGGGAAGTGCAGAATTTGGCATTGGGGACCAGAAAGGAACCTTTCCATAAACGGGACATAGTCTTCAGTTGGCACCCCTCCATGGAATAGGAAATTCCGAGAAGTGGTCAGCCAGTCATCGGGTAATAGGGATAACCGGTTCCCCGAACAGCAGCAGCAGCTTAGTGAATCGTGAGAATTCGAAGCTTAATGAGCTGGACAAACAGAATACATTATATATCCTTACTAATACGTTTAGCGTGTGTGTACGTTGGTCTCTCTGTAGCCATCTTCAGTGATAGTGGTGGTAGTAGTATCTGTAGTAGGAAATAATACGAGTAATAATTTTTGATATGTCAAAAATTCCATCTTTCGAATCTCAAGCACTTGAGACCCTAGAAATCCTAGGGTTTAATAGTAGTAGTAGTAGTAGTAGTAGTAGCAGTAGTAGTAGTAGTAGTAGTAGTAGTAGTAGTAGTAGTATTAACAAGGATGAGAATGGTGACTTGCTTGCAGACGCTCATTCAATCCTGAACAGATGGAAAAACTATTTTGGACAACTACTAAATATACATAGGCCAAATAGAAATGATCGGGACGAAATTGAAATACAAACTGCTGAGCAATTTATACCCGAACCCACACTTTCTGAAGTCGAAATTGCGATAGAAAATCTGAAAAATTATGTCTCCAGGTATCGATCAAATTCCAGCAGAATTAATACAAGAGGGTGCAAGCGCATTATCTAACGAAATTTATAAGCTTGTACTTGCTATTTGGGAAAAGGAAATTGTATCAGAACAATGGAAGGAGTCCATAATCGTACCTATCTTTAAGAAGGGGGACAAGACTAACTGTAGTAACTTTCGAGGAATATCACTTTTGTTGACGTCGTACAAAATTTTGTCCAATATTCTTTTGAGAAGATTAACTCGATATATGAAATTATTGGGGATCATCAATGTGGTTTTAGGTTTAATAGATCAACTATTGACCAGATATTTTGTATTCGACAGATAATGGAGAAAAAATGGGAGTATAAGAGTACGGTGCATCAGTTATTCATAGATTTCAAAAAGGCATATAACACCGTTAAGAGAGAAGTTTTATATGATATTCTTATTGAATTTGGTATTCCCAAGAAACTAGTTCGATTAATTAACCTGTGTCTCAGTGAAACGTATAGCAGAGTTCGTATAGGTCAGTTTCTGTCAGATGCGTTTCCAATTCACTGTAGGCTAAAGCAAGAAGATGCACTATCACCTTTACTTTTTAACTTTGCTCTAGAGTATGCCATTAGGAAAATCCAGGATAACAGAGTTTTGAATTGAACAGATTACATCAGCTGCTTGTCTATGCGGATGACGTGAATATGTTAGCAGAAAATCCACAAAAGATGAGGGAAAACACGGGAATTTTACTGGAAGCAAGTAAAGAGATAGGTTTGGAAGTAAATCCCGAAAAGACAAAGTATATGATTATGTCTCGTGACCAGAATATTGCACGAAATGGAAATATAAAAATTGGAAATTTATCTTTTGAAGAGGTGGAGAAGTTCAAATATCTGGGAGCAACAGTAACAAATATAAATGATACTCGGGAGGAAATTAAACATAGAATAAATATGGGAAATGCCTGTTATTATTCGGTTGAAAAACTTATCATCCAGTCTGCTGTCGAAAAATCTGAAAGTTAGAATTTATAAAACAGTTATATTACCGGTTGTTCTGTATGGTTGTGAAACTTGGACTCTCACTTTGAAAGAGGAACAGAGATTAAGGATGTTTGAGAATAAGGTGCTTAGGAAGATATTTGGGGCTAAGAGGGATGAAGTTACAAGATAATGGAGAAAGTTACACAACGCTGAACTGCACGCATTGTTTTCTTCACCTGACATAGTTAGGAACATTAAAGCCAGACGTTAGAGAGGGGTAGAGCATGTAGCACGTATGGACGAATCCAGAAATGCATATAGAGTATTATTTGTTGGGAGACCGGAGGGAAAAAAATCTTTGGGGAGGCCGAGACGTAGATAGGATAATAATGGATTTGAGGGAGGTGGGATATGTTGATAGAGAATGGATTAATCTTGCTCAGGATAGGGACCAATGGCGGGCTTATGTGAGGGCGGCAATGAACCTCCAGGTTCCTTAAAAGCCAGTAAGTAAGTAGTATTAACAAATCAGATGTCCCACCAGGAAACAGTGATGACATTCCCTTGATAATATCGTCTATGAGCAGTAGTATCATCATATTGATAGCCGCCCAAATCTTGGATTTAAAATATCGGTATTCTAATCAATTTAAAAAATGTAAATTAATGTTATAAATATGCATAATTAAATAAAAAAAGATCTGCAACAAGATGTGGTAGCTATCAATACGATAAGAATTTATTGAAAAATAAATACCTTATATACACTGACATTATAAAGGTGAATAGAGATGGTGATTGATGATCTTCAATGAAGATTTTAAAATGGTTGATGCAATTTTCTGAAGAAGAGTCTTTTCAGGATTCTTTAATTTTCTGAGAATCTCCAATGTAAATTTGGGAATTGTTCCTCGCCCATCAAACAGAAGTTCAATGACATTCCAATCTTGAATATTATATTTGGACGGCGATATGCATCAATAGGCTATGCGACATTGTTAGTTTCGAGAAAAACGCGTTATTATCATCACAGTGATAGCCGTCCAGATCTTGATTTTAAAATTTCGACATCCTAATCAATTCAAACGAACAAAAAAATGTAAATTAATGTTATAAATATGCATAATAAAATTTAAAAAATTTAATTATCTGCAACAAGATGTGGTAGCTATCAATACGATAAGAATTTATTGAAAAATAAATTCCTAATATACACTGATATTATAAAGATGAATACAGATGGTGATTGATGATGTTCAATGAAGATTTTACAATGGTAGATGCAACTTCGGAAGAGTTTTTTCAGGAATCTTTAATTTTCTGAGAATCTCCAATGTAAATTTAGGAACTGTTCCTCGCGCATCAAACATAAGTCCAATGACATTCCAGTCTTGAATATTATATTTGGACGGCGATATGCATCAACCAGCTATGCGACATTCTGTTAGTTTCGAGAAAAACGCATTAGAAGATTTTGAAACATTTTAAATCCTGGAGACATATATTTAATTCTTGCTGACATATAATAATTTTCATGGTACTGATTCATACTATGTGCATAAAAGTGAGTTATACGCATTATTATAGACGATATTCCAATATTGCACTGAGTCGAAATAGAAGCGATCGCATTATAGTTACGTATCAATCGGTTAAGCGCCAAGATACGGCGCTTACATTGTTAATGCATATTACTGTGGCATATTTTGATACACACCAGTCATTTAAGAGCCGAGAAAGGGCGTGTATATGGTTGATGCATTATACTTAGACATATAAACATTAAATTAATTAATGCCCAAATACACTTTAATAGTAAAATAATCTTTATACAAAGTAATTGGAACAATAATATTGGTAGGACAATATTGTGAACAATTTTATAGTAACAAACTTTTGATAGGCCTATAAATGAAATATTTCACGACATGTTTTCCGAAACTTCTACACTGTATTAAGCTATAAAGAAATGTAAACTATATTTCTCTGAATTTCTACTAAACAAAACAACATAATCGTAATGGAATATATTATTATCAGTTTTAAATAATATGAAATCCTACATCACTGACATTTCGAGTGTGGCATCAATTGAGTTATTCTGCATAAGTAATTTGATTCAATCCACATTGCGCTAAAGGCGATGTTAGTATGTGTATCACTCGCAACACATTCTTTTCTACGGTGGACTTCTCTTATTGCATTCATCCAGCCATGGGTAATTGCATTGGTGTGTCATTTGAGGACCTTGACCTTGACAGAGCTTATAGCGGTATGCGACATCAACTTTTGTTTAGAGGGGGAGAAAGAACATGTTGAATTAAAAGGTATGAGAAATTAAATGTTGTTTGTACGTACTACTTCCGAAGAAAATGTATGAACATAAAGTGTAGAATACTAAATATGATTTTTTGTAATTATCTTCAGTCCCAGAACGTATATATCTCTTAAGTAATCTTAAGAAATGCCAGACTATTCAAGAGAATGACATGTATTTATTAACACTGCAATTGGGTATACACGTAAAATTAATTCTAACTATAAATAGATAAATGAAATAAACTTAGGACTATAAATAAAAACTATGCTATAAATAATACCTACTATAAGCAGAAGTATACCTAACTTACAGTATTTCTACAGTATTTACAGTATTACTTAGGCGTACATTAGCCTATTTTATGCGAAATAAAATTTATAATATATGCTCAGGCGACCTTGACCGAAACTAAAAACACAATTACGAGTTTCTATTACAGTGCAAATAAAATATTTATTTACCTAATAATCCTAGCCCTACTAGTGTAACTATCATAGATAATGTTATATTATATCCTTAGGGTTTCAGGTCTTGGGAAGCAGTATTTTATCTTTGTAGTGGAAACTGAAAACATTTCGACAAATATCTTATTAAATAAATACATTCCTTGATATTCCACAAGAAACCACTAGTAATTCCGATCACATTGGACGACATCTGGATTTGAACCCGGGACCTTCCGAATGCGATTCCCGTATTTTATCACTTAGTTGTTATTTAATATTAGTGTACTTCCAACTAACGTGGATGTGAAAAAAATATATGAATTAACCTCTGACATTTTATAGTTGAATAGAATCAGTTGTATCGAAATTTAAAATTACGAGTACTAATGCGTGTTTCTGCATAGAGCTATTAAAAAGAAAAGTATTAGAAATGCATTAACGACAAAAAAACATTATAGATTATAAAATGCTACATGATTATGTTCATATACCTATATAATTATAGTCAATATGGTTATGGTTGTCAAGTTTAGTGACAATAACTACAGCAAAGCTTTTTTCCCAATCAGTTCTAGTAATTTGGTCTTGACTAAATAAGTTTTAAATCTATCAGCGGTAGGTATTAGGTAAATTACATCAATAATAATAATAATAATAATAATAATAATAATAATAATAATAATAATAATACTGCAGCGCAGGGTACCGAACGCATTAAGTTACGAACGTACTGACCACTATGTTAGTCCCGGTTCACACGAGCGGAATGTCTGCGGAACGGCAGCCGCGCGGCGGCCGCACCATTTTCTATGGCACACTAATTTAAAGCTACAGCGAGGGGAATGGGAGATTGAGAGTGCAGTTAATCCTTGTCTCAACATGTAAACATTCAATCACAGTAGGACACAAAATACACGTTCACATTTACAAATATATTATATATAGTGCATTTCTGGTACAAAAAATTATTACCTAACATTACATGTTTCAATTTACATTATACTGTACAAGTTTTAACAATATAAAATAATCAATTGTGTGAGAAAAAAAAAGAAAAAAAATATACAGTACTTCCATAAATTACATTTCTTCATAATTCAATGCACCGAATTACAAAGTACATTCGCAACGTATCAAAAGAAAACTTTTTTCAAGAAACGCTTTGAAATGTTGTTGAAAGGATGTTGGCATGTATCAACATTATACACAAATCTCGATTAAATTATTTTTCTTGTTTTATGTCTGATTTTGATATTGAAGGCCAGTTTTGACTGTATAATTAAATATTTTCCATGTATCTTTTGCCATTACACTGCTTTTTAAAGAATAGAGTTCTATTTGTTCTTATATTTTTTAATAATAATATTTCAAAATTCAATGTTTCCACCCCCCCCCCTTTAATAAGAAAATATTCCTTTCCGAACTTCTCTAGAAGTTCGTTCTGAAGAGAACGCTTGGTCCTCTTAATATTCGACATGTTCCTGTGAATTATAAAACAGCGAAATTAAGACTAACACAAATATGCATGTATAAATAATCAAATAAATAAATAAATGAAAAGAAATAAAATATACTTCTTTACTCACAGAGTCTCAAGTACGTGTGGTGATTGCAAGGACTCACGCCAGGTAGAATGAGAAAGGTAGTAATGTAATTTCTTACGAAACCAATTGTACTCTCACAGTGCCATCCCACCCCACGAGTCATGACGTCATGTACACTCCGTGCGTTCCAAACTTAATTCTCGCGAATCGGTGACCATAGGTCGCAGTCTGATTAATAATAATAATAATAATAATAATAATAATAATAATAGTAATAATAATAATAACTATAGGACACATATATACGTTTATATTAACATGTAATGGACTATTTTTATTAAGACGCCCCTTTTACACCACAAGAAGTTAATAATAATAATAATAATAATAATAATAATAATAATAATAATAATAATAATAATAATAATAATGTGTTGTGGGGATTAATCGATCAAAAATATTTAATCGAATAATAGACTCGATTAAAATTAATCGGTTGCAGTTGATATTAATTATTATTTTGTTAATACAAACTCATACTAAAATTCCGACAATATTTCTCTCTCGGAAATTGCTTACTTAAAAACACAATAGTACTGTTATTTTCTAGGGAAAACCTTTGCACAAACACTTCAGAAAGAGATAGAGATATGAGGAGAATGACCTAGTCTACCTCTATAGAAAGCTGAAACACAATATACAACCTTTATTAAGTTTTATGCTTTTCCAAGAAAATTTCCACCTTGTTGTCAGCTCATCTTCCTATCATATGAAATACATACTTTTCTGGGATTCGTCTCCCTCATCCCTTATAAAATAGCCATGTCGACACTGTGTGCAAGTAACAGCGTAACTACCTTCTTCTGTTTCCAAAGTCTGTTAATATCATTATAACAGGGGCCAGTCTTCTGTTTCGACCGCTGTAGTTTTGTAGTTGCAGTTTCTGTACTGAGTCTGTATATGAAGGTTGTGTGTTTAGTTTGATAAAGAAAAAAAATCAGTTTTCTGTGGTTTGTCAAAAGTGTAAACTCCATTATCTCGTATGAGAATTTGAGAGGTAAACTCAGTGAAAATCTTGGATTTAAATTGAACGATCGTGGAGTAGTGATTGACAGAAAAAAAGCTTTTTTCGTGTTCAGTGATGCAGGAAACATTTTTACTAAACATAAAGCGGCACTTAATTCGAAGCATGTGAATGCACTCACATGTTTAAAATCATGGATGAAGCAGTATTAACTAGGTGATCCTTCATACTTTTTGTTATTTATGTTTCTCTAAAATTCCGGGAGAAATTGACACAATAAATTATAAGCCTCATAATAAATATGTTAGTAAATAATTAAAATAGTTGTTTTGTAATATAACGATACAATATATACAGATATACAACATTTGATACTTATGATTAACACCGAACAGAAGTTAAATTTAACAATAATTTGTATTACAGTATATTAAAACATTTTTTCAACTCGATCAAAACTCGATTAATCGTAGCACTAATAATAATAGCAATAGATATATAAGGACACAGTCTGCACGCCTATATTACAAATAATAATGGACTCTTTTTATTGAGCCGCATCTCTTACATCAAAGGAAGAAGGTCGCAACAGCGGTCATTGCAAATAAAGGGAATAATGTGGCTCGTATCTTGGAGACGAAGTTCCTGTGGCATTCTGTTGATGACGTCGGACTGACTTGACTCGCTCTTCGACCGATCATACTTCTCGAACAAGTTTCTCGTAGCACCGCCCACAAATTTTCGCTGTCAGAACCACACAATGTGTCAGCCTAAGGAAGTAAAAGATGCGGGTGGGTTTTACGGTTTTTGTAAAGAGAGAAATAAAGAGGAAAAATAAAGTCCGCGCCCCGGAAATTAAAATGTTTTAAGAGTAAACCACCCGGAAACGCGGGAGAGTCAGTAAAGTCTTCGAGATTTCAGAGACCATGTTCGATCCTCACACCAATGAGATTCTAGTTCGACAATCAAGCTGCAAGACAGTATTATTATTATTATTATTATTATTATTATTATTATTATTATTATTATTATTACTGCTACGACTATTATTATATTTATTTTATTTATCATTCTCATACGGACAGTAATATTCTGAAGAATTGGATACTTACATAGTTCCTTAATAAAAAATTTTTAATAACTATCCAATATGTCATTTTTCCGGATTTGTGGCAGCAACTGCTTCATTTAATTAATTATATCTCTTAAACAAACATTCGCGGAATTGTCCCTGTGGTCAAAATTATGTATAGTAACGTCACCAGAATCCACGAGCGAAGCGAGTGGATTTATTTGGGAAATCTAAGACTTCGAGTGACATTAGGATTATTTCGTGAATAAAACAAAAATGTAAATAATATATCCCTAAAATCACAAAATGTTAATAATTGTACACATTTAACCTATTCAGACATTGTGAATTCGAAATAGATAAATAACGATTACTGCAATAAAGAAATTGAATGTTATTCAGTAATGCCAATTGAGAAAAGCGAAATACAGGTTTTAAAATGTTAATTATATGAACTGCGCTTTTCTCTTGTTATTATAACAGAAATATGTTTCCATTATCTGCTGAAATCATAATTTAATTTAAACATTTTATAGTTAAACTTAAACAATTTAAAATTTCTGATACAAACGATTGATTCCATAGGATCTCACGTGTTAAAATCATCCTTAGCTATAATTAGTATTCATTTGTACTCAAGAAACTTTTATTGTAAATGATTTTCTATGTTTTCTTATCAGTTATCTTAATGTTTTTTTTCTAATTTTCACATACATAATTGTTTCTAATCATTGTTCATTGTAAATTGATTAGTAGGCTCATCTGTCGAACCCTTATTTAGGACGGCTTTTGTTGATATAAATTTATTATTACGAATAACCTTATTAATAAATTAATTAATTGAATAATTTTGTTAGGAAGGAGTGTAATTTTCTTTAGATATAACGGACATGAAATTAGAATATGAAGATGTAGACGTGGAAGTAGGATTTCGTACTTTATTTAGTACAATTGAGTCATGCTCATCGATTTACGTGGAAACAGTTGGCGACACTGAATAAACAAAAGAACGACCATGCGATAATTTATAGTGATAAATCGAGCTGCAGAAATTATCGCTATGTATGACTGACTGTGATTGGTTGGAATTCAAAATGTCATTACACTTCATTGGCCGAAAATGGAATGACGTCATATAAACGAAATAGTCAAAGCAAATAATAATAATAATAATAATAATAATAATAATAATAATAATAATAATAATAATAATTTTACTTTTAAGCAATAGGCCTAGTGGCCTGTTATGTTCTCCAACTTTTGTAAAGTCTTCCAATTAATCTTCTCCCTTAGCAAATAAACCTAATTGGTATTCTGAAACGTTCCATTCTTTTTACATACTGAAGTCATTGTTTCATGTACACTTGTCAATATTGAGCAGTAAGTATTATTTTGAAATTGATCTGCTATATATAATCATTTCTGTTACAATTCGGAAGAATACTCGTATATCCAACAGTTTCTTTTTTTTATTTTAGTGGGTTATTTTACGAAACTTTATCAACATCTTAGGTTATTTACCGTCTGAATGAGATGAAGGTGATAATGAAATGAGTCCGGGATCCACTGCCGAAAGTTAAATTGATCTGCTATATAATTTCTCTTACATTTCGGAATATTACTCGTACATCTAGCAGTTTCTTCTTAAAAATCTAATTTCTACAGCTGTTAAACGTAGTTCCTCTTCATGTCGAACAGTCCAACCTTCACTGTCATAAATTGAAGGCTGATCTTGCTAAAATTTTGAGTAACTTGAGTCTTGTGTGTTTGTGGATTTTTATGAGTTGCAAAACTTAACTAATGATTCTCAATACTTTACTATAGTTTTGGATTTTGTTTCATAAAATATAGGAACTGTTTTAGGTATGTTAAGATAGAATTTAAGATTTTTAAAAGGCGTTAACTCGTTTGAGTATAAAATAATAATAATAATAATAATAATAATAATAATAATAATAATAATAATAATAATAATAATAACTATTATTATTATTATTATTATTATTATTATTATTATTATTATTATTATTATTATTATTGTCATCATCAATTTTAAAAGACAGCGACTGCGTTACTAGATGTCTGTTCACACCTCTCGTCAACACTAGATATTTTTTATTGACTATAAAGGTTCTCATCAACTGCGAGCATCTTTAGGGCCGGTAGAATTTGTAATAGTGAGGTTGCAGCCTACATGCTGAGATGAGCGAGTCCAAGGATTAGTCGTGGAATTATCTGGAATTGGAGAAAATTTGAGATTAAACATCAATAGATATTCAAAGTACCAAAATATCCTGGTCTAGTGATTACTGTGGGGCAGGCCCACATAAAAACCTAGAAGATATGCAACCACTCATGTCATTCACATCGTAAGGAAGCTAATGTCAAATTTCCTGCCGGGAATCGAAGTGGATTATCTGTACTTTTGTTCAGAATCGTTGCCACTTGAGCCATGACGGAGGTAATTGTTAAAGTTCGCTAACGTGTAAGAGTTTCTACGCTAGCTTAAGATATAATTTTGTTCCATCCAAGTGGTTAGCCAAGTGGTGACTGTTGCCTCCTTAATACAACGGTCTCATAAACCTGTCTTTGAATTCATGAGTTGTAGGTTAAGTCAACCGATAGCCTGACAAAAATTTACTATAGTTTCCGTCGATGTGAAGTCATGCAAGTTATGCGTAGCGCACGATAATGACTAAATAATGATTTTCTAGTTACCTAACAAAGAAATTGCTCATACTTTTGTGTCAACACACACTAGCGGCTAAGAAGTTGTTGTGAGCCTCAAGAATCGAAATGGATTTCACGGAAACTGAAAAAATGTGTGTTAAAATTCTATGAGTATTAAAGTGAATCTCACCTTACTCTCCCCCCCCCCCCCGAAAAAATATACAGTAGTCTCGTTAATCCGAAAATCTGGTTAATCCGAACAAGATTATTTTAGGGGGGGGGGGGAACAAATTTATTGTAATAGTTCAAAGTAGCGAAAAGAAAAAAATGTATAAATTCACTCAATTTTTTTTTACTTAAAAATGATGTAAATAGCACATTCAAGGGTACTTACAACAATTAATGTTTTCTGTACATAATTTACACATGTCATGCTCATAAAATAAATAATTTTCTGTTGTCGTAATGACGTGAACCTGTTGGTTGTGGTTCTAAAAATAGTAACAGGGTACTCTCACCACTGTCTCTCAGCGCTCGTGAATAGCATGCACTGCATTACAGGAAATATTTCGGTTAATCCGAAAATCTTGTAATCCGAATAGGTCTTGGTCCCAATTCGTTCGGATTAACGAGACTCTACTGTATTTTTGATATATTTGATTGTGAGTCACATACAGCTAAATAAAAAGAGTAATTTTAACCGCTTTGGAATTAACATAAAGAGCTTTTACTGGCTTTTGGGCTTCAAATTTTATTTCTGATGATGTAACCAGAAGGAAAACTGACCGTGACGCGTGAGGATAGAAATGGAATTCACAGCATAATTACATACACAAAAAATTCTTCGCTGTTATCAGGGATATACCGGCACGTAGAATATGTCACCGAGTTTCAGCTGCAGAACTCGCAATTACAAATACATTTGTGTTGGTTTGAATTTTTATTTTTGTTTCGGTTTACAAATGGAGAGTATAGGCCTATGATAAGGTAGGTAATTAATGAAGGGAATGCAATATACAGAGTAGGGCAAAAAACCCCCGAAACATCGACATGAGATGAAGTTGGTTTTTAATGTTGATTTGTTTTCATGTTTAATGTTGCATGTTTACAGGTAGCCTAAGTCCCGCGCCGTGGCGTCGTGGTCTAAGGCATCCTGCCTCGGACTCACGTTACGGAATGCGCTCTGGTTCGAGTCCTCATGGGGAAAGAAATTTTCTCATGAAATTTCGGCCAGTGTATGGGACCGGTGCCCACCCAGAATCGTGATGCACTTGGGGAGCTATGATAGGTAGCGAAATCCGGTTACGCAAACCAGCTATAACGGCTGAGAGGCTCATCGTGCTAACCACACGATACCTCCATTCTGGTTGGATGATCGTCCACCTCTGCTTCGGCATGTGGCCGTGAGGCCAGCAGCCGGCTGGTCGGTCTTGGTCGGTTGGTTGGTCTTGGCCCTTCGTGGGCTGTAGAGCCACGGATTATTATTATTATTATTATTATTATTATTATTATTATTATTATTATTATTATTACTATTATTATTGTTATTGTTATTATTATTATTGTTTACAGGTAATTGCTCACTGACAGATCACCATGCAGTACACATTAGCAGAACGGATTTGAGAAGTTGGGTACCGGACGAAATAACGGACCATCCTTGGCAGCTGTACATCGTGAATTAGGTCACTCCCCTACCTTTCCCTGCTAGAAGTCCAGACCTGACGATATGGGGAATGTTGAGGGAACAATGTTTCACACCCATACCACGAACTCTGCAACAATTACGTGAGAACACTGCTTCAGTGATGGGAAATGTAACTCCTGAAAAGTGCTCCTACATAGTGTCTGACATCATCGAACCCATGGAATTTGTTGTTCCCAATGACGGAAAGCATGTAGAACATGTAATTGTGCAATAAACTGCTTCGGTTACTTTTTTTGCCCCACCCTATATTTTCACTTCAGATGATGCGACATTCGAAATTAGTCCCAGCTCAGAACAATTCTTTCACTGTGGTTCACTCAAACTGTATTGTGTGTGTCTATTATCACTTTAATATTGCAAATACAAATAAAATGAGTGGTGGTATGAGTCTGTAGCTCTCAATGCCGAGATATTACTGAGAGAGGCCGAGCGGTATTGTTAAATTTATTCGCGTATCTAGCGTTAAGGAATGAGTCTGCCGTATCTTATACCTTATAATCAGCAGCGTCTAATTTTCATCACTATCTCAAAGACAGTTAGCAACTTCTGCAGGTTAAATCACTTGCTAAATCTATAAAATGTATAACATACACACACACATACAATATATATATATATATATATATATATATATATATATATACAGTGTTACTATAAATGATCTATCTGATTACAAACTTGAATAACTATCGTTAGGAGACACTTAGAAACATAATATTGGTATCAATGGAAAGATAAACTCAAATATTTTTTGTTATCCATTCGGTTAAATCACATGTGCTACTTTTAAATCAGCAAAAATTAGAAAACATCAAATTGGTATCAACAGAAACAGAAACTCCAACAATTTTTAAATTGTTTCACTGGAAAACATGAAACAGAAAGAGAAACATTTTGTTCACAACCGTAAGTAAATCACATGTGCTCAATGTGAGCTCCTTGTGTCACACGACACACATCAAGTCTGTAGTCCATTTCCTGCCATACACGTTGTAGCATTGGACCATCCACCAGTGCAATGGTCTTTGTGATGCGGACACGAAGATCCTCAATGATAGTTGGTAATGGTGGCTGATACATTTGTTGTTTTATAAAACCCCACAGAAAAAAAATCACAAGGAGTGAGGTCGGGGGAACGTGGAGGCCAATGCAAACATTTTAAATCTTCACGGCCAGCACGTCCAATCCATCTCCTTGGAAGTCGTGTTATTTAGTTCGTTTCTGACATTTAAGTGGTAATGGGGTGGTGCCCCATCCTGCTAAAAAATGAGACCTTCGATGTCCTGTTCCAGTTGTGGAATAAGCCATAACTGTAACATGTCTAGGTACGAATTACCTGTGACTGTCGCCTCGACAAAAAAGAAAGGGCCATACACCTTTTCACGGCTTATAGCACAGACTGGGATATGTGAAAATCTAACACACAAAATGCCCTGTTTTCGTTTGCAGCCATTTTTCTGTTATATCGTCTCCTAGCAACGAAATTAATAAATATGCGACAGGTTCACCAACATAACAAAAATATTTGAGCTTGTATATAATATAGGTATCTCTAAGTTCGCCAGGTCTCCAAAGTACAAAGTTCGCATGGAGCTCAACCTCCACGATCCTTACGCGACTTCAGGCGTCTAAAGGAGATATCTTTACATTTTTATATACACAGTTAACGTCATGAAAATTACAGCTACTTTCATGTCATTTGTAAAAATTGAGTTCTCAATCATGTTACCAATAGTATTCCTGGCTGTAATTTGCTTTACACAGCCATTCCTGACGTTACATGGATATATTAACGGTAGGCAAGCCTGTTAAAAACTGACAAAGAAAAGGATTTAAACTAAATTTAGATACCAGTAAAGGATAAAATATTGTATGGCACACGAGGTTAAACAGATTTCATGCGCTCTTGGAAATTAACACCCTTGGCTTCGCCTCGAGCTCTAAGCTTTCTATTAGCGGATGAAATCTAATTTTACTTTCTTCTAGTATAAATGACTATTTACTCTAGTGCGAAAAGTACGTTTAGCGATAAGTTTAAAGTGTTTGCACCGAATGTCACTTGTTTCCCACCAGTGTCACCCACCAGCAACCGCAACCGATCAATAAAGCGGTTCAAACAATTGCAACTTTTAAAAATGACGATGTACTCAAATTAAATAAATTGCTTCAACAGCTATTTATTTATTTATTTATTCTTGCGGAGTTCCGGCCATCAGGCCCTCTCTTCTATTCACAAGCAAACATTCTCATGGGGGCAGATAAAAAAGTTTTTTTTTTCTTCGACCATGTTAAGAATTGCTTGTACAAATTTTGGCCACTCGAGCGCAATTACGAGGGATGTTAAAAAAATAAGTTTTCCTGGGGTCGTTTACAGAAAGAGAACACAATTTTATTGGAAAAATTTATTGTAACAGATACGGCAATTAATTGTTGAGCTATTTTGCAATATATTCCCCACTGGAACTGAGACATTTGTCATCATGGGGTCGACAGAGAGGTGCAGATGCCTGTCACACACTGGTTCCGATCCCAGGCGGCTGACTTCTACGACACAAGGATACAAAAGTTGATGAAACAAATGTCTCTATTCCGGTGGGGAATATCTTGAAAAATAGTTCAACAATTACTGTATCTGTTCCAATAAAGCCTTCCATGAAATTGTGTTTTCTTTCTGTAAACGGTCCCACGGAAACTTGTTTTTATAGCCCTCGTAATTGCGCTCGAGTGGCCAAAATTTGTATGAACATTTGTTTTGACATTATTAACATGGTGGGAGAAAAAAAAACTCTTTTATCTGCCCCCATGAGAATGCATGTCAGCCAGTAACAAAAGAAGTTTATACAGTCTGGAAGTCAGTAGTAAAGAATTAAATGTAATTTCGAAAAATTAATTATTTACTTATTGTTTAGTCTAGACAGATTGTAAATTTGGCGTTAGTGTTACAAAACACTGAATTATAAGCCCGATTGGTTGTAGTGTGTAACAATTACAGTATTACAGTAACAGCAGTGGAGAAGTTGCGACAATTCTACGAACTGCTGTCTGAAAATAGTATATGACACACATATTAAAAATGATTTTGTTTGTTTACTCGGCTTACGGTCTCGTTTCGCAAACATCCCTACTCACAAAATAAAATGTCATTTTTAACACTTGTAACGTAAATAACTTTCTTGAATTATTAACTATGCTTGAATTTATCATTCAAGAAACATGTATTCGGTCCGTAACTGCCATTCTCGAGCCTTTTAAGTCCTGTGACAGCACTGTCGCTTGTAAGGTACTATCTCCCGCTACTCAAGTTACTTTTCTTTTTTATCGTTTTCTACAGCCTGTTTGCAACACCCGCTCTGAATTCTCAAACGAACGTAAACCTTCACCGAATCTATTTGTTGGGCGAACAATGACAGATCTTACTTCCTACTTTGTACTGTACAACTTCTAGTGGCATGCAGACATGAAAGAAGCTCACCGGAACTGGCATTTAATTGAGTTTGGGAAATATTAAAGGGAGGATGGAACGTTCTAGTTCTACAGTTCATCGGATCTCTTTATTTATTGATCGTAGTGTAAGTGAAATCATTTACTATGCATTTTAATGATGAGACAAACATTCACTTTCTTAATTTTCATAATCCTAAAGAATTATGGCCTACGATTTCCCCCCAAAAATTATTTATATATTGTATGCATACAGTTAAACCTTAGGGTCGTGGAGGTAGAGCTCCATGCTTTCGTGATCTTGATACTAGAATAGGGTGGTGTAGTCGGAACGATGCCACTCCGATCTTCTTTTACACCCGGAAAAGACATGGTACTTAATTTAACAGAAAGCTGAATGGACCACGGGGTCGTTATGGAACTTTCGGCAACGGGAAAAATCCCGCCACAACCCTGAATTGAATCCGAGACCTTCCAGTCCTTACCAGCCGCTCTACCAAGTAAGAACTGAGCTACGTAACCCCCAAATATACACGTAAGATTATAAGTCAGTGTTGTTGGTCTATTTCTGTTTTATTTCACTACACGTCATGAAGTTTGCAACACTGTTACGTGTGTCTAGCTGGTGACTAAAATTGCCTGGAGTTTTCTCTCATTTATTCGTTATTCCAGATCTTGATTCTCTGATCTTTCACAGCTGGAGTTCAAAGTAAGTGCATAATGATCTCATGCATATTTTCAGCTAAAGAGTATCTTGGTAAATAAAAAAAAAACGTTTTATCACTGATTATAAATTTATTTTTCCACTTACGAAAATTGAAATTAACCAAAACAGATAAAAGGTACCGATGGGTTATAATCATATTCTATGTCGATTACTTACTGGTTAGGTAACCGACAATACCGTGAAAACAAATCTTTCCAAGGGAGGTAAAGATTTAAAAAAACCCTTTGGAAGTGGAGCGACATACCAACACGACACAACAAGCGATCTTCAATTTTTTTTTTCGGACTCCAACATTATAAACAGTCTTTATCGTTAGTGAAAATCGTGCATATTATTGTACCAGTGCAGTAATAGTTATTTATGATCAAGGATATATTGTATTTGATAATTAAGAAGGCCCTCGGTTTTGTGAGTTGCCCGAGGCACATTAATTATTAATAATTCAGGAGTTGCATACAATAATGTATGTCTTATTTCTTTACTAGAAATTTTGTATTTTATTTGGTTATTTAACGACGCTGTATCAACTAGGTTATTTAGCGTCGATGAGATTGGTGATGGTATTTGGCGACATGAGGCCGAAGATTCGCCATAGATTCCTGGCATTCACCTTACGGTTGAGGAAAACCTCGGAAAAACCCAACCAGGTAATCAGCCCAAGCGGGGATCGAACCCGCGCCCGAGCACAACTTCAGACCGGCAGGCAAGCGCCTTAACCGACTGAGCCACGCCGGTGGCTTCTTTACTAGAAAAGGAAATAAATATTAATATATCACATTAATTGGATTTTTATTTTTTATTTTAGTTGGTTATTTAACGACGCTGTATCAACTACTAGGTTATTTAGCGTCGATGAATTTGGTGATAGCGAGATGATATTTGGCGAGATGAGGCCGAGGATTCGCCATAGATTACCTTGCATTCACATTACGGTTGAGGAAAACCTCGGAAAAACCCAACCAGGTAATCAGCCCAAGCGGGGATCGAACCCGCGCCCGAACGCAACTTCAGACCGGCAGGCAAGCGCCTTAACCTAACCGACTGAGGCACGCCGGTGACTCATTAATTGGGTGAATGTCAATTTTATATACGCCAGAGCCAACAATGAAGTTGCTAATTATATGAAAAGGTAACTAGGGACTTTGTTAGTTAAACTCGTACAAAATAGATGAATGTAATATTCCTCAAGAAGTTTGTGAATTGGCTATTGAAGCTGGAAAAATTATTACTCATTTGTAATTTGTTTGTAATCATGTAATTTCTATTTCAATTCCGCTAAAGACTAATTCGTGTTTCATTTTATCCATTTCTGTATTTTGTATTTTGTTCAGTTACAGAAGTTATGTAAATTGAAAACATTACTCTCTTGCAATAGCCTGTAACCATGGCAAACCTTACAGCTCCGTGGGACGTTATAAATCCCTAATGCCCGCGCGGGCCTCATGTTCTTACTTATATATCTCATATCCAAGGAGTAAAACTACTATAATGTATAAGTAAGACATAAAATATTACTATGACAACTAAAACGTCAAGACATCTTGGGAGTTGTTCTTGACTAAGTTGACCTGGGAAGGTCATGTTAATGACGTGTGTATTAGATTGTCAAGAGTAATCTATTTATTAAGGCGACTAAGATACCTTGTATCTAAAGAATTTTTAAAACCTCGTACTTTTTTTTTAATAGTATTATTACTTATGGTATTCATTCGTGGGGAAACTGTCAGAAAATTGATCTAGTACTTCTTTTGCAAAAAAAAAAAAAAGGCAATACGCATTTTGACCAATTCTGATTTTGATGCTCACTGCAGACCTTTGTTTATTTCTGAAAGAATTTTAACTGTTATGAATTTGTATATTTTCCATTGTTTGATTAATTTAAACAGTTATTATCCACATAGTGAGAATCATCATTATGGTACAAGACATAATTACCACCTTGTGACCCCTAGGGTTAGATTAGTAAAGTCTAAACTATGGTTTACATCAATTGCATTGTCTGTGTTTAATAAACTTGCTTATAGTGCACATATTGATAATTTTAATAGGTTTAGGTGTGTTATTCGTGACTGGCTAATCAAAAACCCTTTTTATGATATAAAAGAATTTATGGAAACTAGCGTTTGCTATTGAATTTTAGTTTGATTGTTTATCTTATTTTCCTTTTGAAGTTGTCTACGTATCTGTGATACCACGACTGTTTTTATCAATAAATCAATATGACAGCATAACTTGTGTTATAAAGTTAATATTATTACAGGATTTTCCATGCTATATATTTAATACATCATTGTTGTCACAGCAATCTCTTTCTTCATAGGCCATGATATCAAACTACCCATCATTACAAATCCGATGTTGTTTCTTTATTAATTGTTTTATAATGCCGTCGTACAAAAAATAACGTATGAAATACGTTTACAATGTTATACAGTTATTGCACTCGTAAAAATGAGGAACACATATCCCTATGAAAGTTAGCCTAAATTTAAGGAAAATACCTTTAAATTAAAATTTAAAACTTGTGAATTACTAAGAAATAGTAATTTACTCTTCGCTGAATCATCCTCCTAGGTTACCGGTACACAAAAAATAGTGAAATTATCAAGAAATGATTATAGTCTACATTTTGATCACATATTTGTACATTTTGTTAAAAATTCGGGACGGCATGAAAGTAATTTAGGACTGTGAGTTAGAGGCCATTGTTGCAGATGATGATGATGATGATGATGATGATGATGATGAAGGTACGTGAACTAGAAGAAAATATGAATAATTTCAAGGGAAAAATTGTTCCGGGGCCGGGTATCGATCTCAGGACCTCTGGTTCAACGTACCAGCGCTCTGCCAACTGAGCTACCCGGGAACTCCACCCGACACCGTCTCAACTTTTCCCTTTATATCCACACAACTCGCGTGGGCTGACGAAGCGCCAGAGACCCACATCGAGTGCACACAAACTCTGTGTGACTTGGAATTGTGGTTTTCTGTTAACGTACACAGTAACGTATATATTATGCAAATCTAGTCTTTCAGGTAAAGCTCCCTGTAAAGCAGATTTGAATAATTTCAAGGGAAAAATTGTTCCGGGGCCGGGTATCGATCCCGGAACCTCTGGTTGAACGTACCAGCGCTCTGCCAACTGAAGAAAATATGTTATCTATATAGAACTGATATAAATTATCTTGGTTTTATAAGGACTAATTCTATACATTTATGCTATGATCAAATCAATGTATATACCTGTGCGAGGGAGGTCTCCATTGCAATACAAAGCGAGTGGGATTTGTGTCACGCATATGTTACCCCGCACAACTGGTGATACATGTTACATTAATCGGCCGGACGGCCAGAGGGGCGAGGAGGCCTGGTAGTCGGATAAGCAGGCGTCTAGAACTCATACATCATTATCCCATTATCTCAAGAATACAAACAACTGATAAAACTATTTAGTACACGTGAGATTGCAGGTAAGTCCTCAAATGGTAGACTTTTCCTGGGCCCATATAACTATATAACGTCTTTGGTGCGATTCGTGACAGGAAGCAAATATTCACATATTTATACTCCTCCCAGGGAATGGATGTGACTCATCGCGTTCTTGTCTTATGTTGCAGCCTTACACCATGCTAACCACGTTCTCAAGGATTTCCTCTGTTTATGGCTTTCCATAATTAGTTATATATTTGAACAAGCCTGTTCAAGAGCTGAAGTCCCAAATGCTGGTATTAGTAATAATAATAATAATAATAATAATAATAATAATAATAATAATAATAATAATAATAATAATAATAATAATTTTACCAATGCTAAAACAATGAGATGCACTATCACTTTTACTTTTTAACTTCGCTCTACAATATGCCATTAGGAAAGTTCAGGATAACACAGAGGATTTGGAATTGAACGGATTACATCATCTTCTTGTCTATGTGTATGACATGAATATGGTAGGAGAAAATCCACAAAAGATTAGGGAAAACACGGAAATTTTACTTGAAGTAAATAAAGCGATAGGTTTGGAAGTAAACGCCAAAAGGACGAAGTATATGATTATGTCTCGTGACCAGAATATTGTACGAAATGGAAATATAAAAACTGGAGATTTATCTTTCGAAGAGGTGGAAAAATTCAAATATCTTGGAGCAACAGTAACAAATATAAATGACACTCGGGAGGGAATTAAACGCAGAATCAAGATGGGAAATGCCTGTTATTATTCGGTTGAGAAGCTTTTGTCATCTAGTCTGCTGTGAAAAAATCTGGAAGTTAGAATTTATAAAACAGTTATATTACCGGTTGTTCTGTATGGTTGTGAAACTTGGACTCTCACTGTGAGAGAGGAACAGAGATTAAGGGTATTTGAGAATAAGGTTCTTAGGAAAATATTTGGGGCTAAGAAGGATGAAGTTACAGGAGAATGGAGAAAGTTACACAACGCAGAACTGCACGCAATGTATTCTTCACCTGACATAATTAGGAACATTAAATCCAGACGTTTGAGATGGGCAGAGCATGTAGCATGTATGGGCGAATCCGTAAATGCATATAGAGTGTTAGTTGGGAGACCGGAGGGAAATAGACCTTTGAGGAGGTAGAGACGTAGAAAATGAAATTATGGTTTATTTAACGATGCTCGCAACTGCGTCGCCGGTGTGTCGCAATTTTGTCCCGCAGGAGTTTTTTTTACATGCCAGTAAATCTACTGACATGAGCCTGTCCCATTTAAACACACTTCAATACCATCGACCTGGCCCGGGATCGAACCCGCAACCTTGGGCATAGAACCCCAGCGCTATACCAACTGCGCCAATCAGGTCGACCCGAGACGTAGATGCGAGGATAATATTAAAATGGATTTGAGGGAGGTGGATAGGATGACAGTGAATTAATCTTGCACAGGATAGGGACCGATGGCGGGCTTATGTGAGGGCGGCAACGAATCTTCGAGTTCCTTAAAAGTAAGTACGTAAGTTATGAATTTGAATAAGCCTGTTCATGAGCTGAAGCCCCAAATGCTGGTAATAATAATAATAATAATAATAATAATAATAATAATAATAATAATAATAATAATAATTTTACCAATGATAAAACTGTTATGGCTCAAGATCAAGACGATATGAAATACTTGTTTAGACAATTATTTCATTATTTCCCCTTATGTTATGTAACTGATTCTGATTATGTGTAATTTTCTACTTTATTTTATATATTATGTAACCGATCTTGACTATTTGTAATTTTATATTATGTAACTGATCTTGACTATTGTAATTTTCTACTATATTTTATGTAATTTCTAAAGTATTTTCTTTTGTGTTGTTTTTAATCTAATTTTGTATTTCATGTATATTATTGAAACCTGGTTGAGTGGAAGAGAAGGCCTCTGCCAGGCAAAATAAACCTACTACTACTACTACTACTACTACTACTACTACTACTACTACTACTACTACTACTACTACTATAATAATAATCAAGAGCAGATTAAATATCAAATTACATTTAGTAATTATTAATTAAAGATAAAAGAAAAAAACCTGACAATTGAAGGTAGAAGGACTACATGTTACATTAATCGGTCGGACCGCCAGAGAGGCGAGGAAGCCAGGTAGTTGGATAAGCAAGCGTCTAGCACTCACACATCATTATCCCACAATTATATTGAGCATTTTCATTCATTCATAGTTTTCCGACCAAGGGCAGGTCATTTACTCCAATTCCAGCATTTTCCAATTTCAGTCATTTCCACCATCCTCTTAAGTATACGCATACGATTCACATATCTAAATGTTGTCTATCATTTAACACCTTCTTCTGCACGAACGTTTATCCCGTTCACCATTCCTTCCAGTGCACCCTTCTGTAGGCAGTTTCTTTTTGGTCAGTGGCCCAGCCTATTTCTTTTCGTGTTGCTGAACAGTTTCAGCATTTTTTCTTCACCCACTATTTCTAGGACGGCTTCATTTCTTATTCATGTGTTAAAAGAAACAATGGTGGGAAATATGAAATTAAATGCAGAAGTCGTGAAGCAAAATTTGCTATAGACTAGACCAGCGATATCAAGGTCAAGAGCACGTAAGACGGTTCTGCGTGCGATCAAGTGCTCACTGGTTGCACTGCAGACAGCAGCAGTGAATAAAAGGGGTGAGCAAAGTAAACTCTATTGCCCTATCACTGCAAGATGAATTAAACTGTTTTTAAATAATATATAACGTGTTACATTCATACAAGACAACAAGAAATCGATGGATTATAAAATAGTAAGCTACAATAAATAATATACATAGTTTCTCCTTAACTTAATACTTATATAGTTTCAGACAATAGCTAGAATATAATTAATTTTTATATATTTATCTAATAATCCAACTAATATAAAACACTGTTTTCCTGTTTTAAACTTACCAATACAAAAGTGAAATAAATTACAGAACATTGTGCATATGGAAAAATGAAATAATAGGCCTACAACAAATAATAAACAGTATATTTCCTTTGACGTTTGAGATGGGCAGGGTATGTAGCACGTATGGGCGAATCCAGAAATGCATATAGAGTGTTAGTTGGGAGGCCGGAGGGAAAAAGACCTTTGGGGAGGCCGAGACGTAGATGGGAAGATAATATTAAAATGGATTTGAGGGTAGTGGGATATGATGGTACAGACTGGATTAATCTTGCTCAGGATAGGGATGAATGGCGGGCTTATGTGAGGGCGGCACTGAATCTCCGGGTTCCTTAAAAGCCAGTAAGTAAGTAAATATATTTTCTTTATCTTAGGGGTTTTAGTATTTGAGGAGATATTATTCTGTAGGACAAATTAATAAAATATCCTTAATATTAGCGGTTTTAGATAATGTGGCCTACCTAATTAATTGCTATGTAACTGTTACATACTTAATAATGTACTTATTATATGAACAGCACATTTGTAGGTCTAAAACAAATTTAAATTTCTGACTTCTCGTCTAATATAGAAATATTTTGTCTTGTTTTTGTCGACACCAACCTTCTTATGTCCGGCGAAATTATGTTTCCTGCAATATGACGTATCATCTGATAATCTTGATCTTAGTCTTGGTTTTGGGAAGTTCATAAGTGCTCAAATACCTGCTTCCTGCCAAATATATAAATAATTTGCGCCGCAAATATTCGTACCCTGAATATATTACCCGGCAAAGCGACTTCTAACTTGGCCCTTTTCGCAGAACTTTTCCTCGGCTTAACCGAAGAACTTCACAACGGTAAGGACCATTATCAAACTGAAAATCTATGGACAAGTATCTTGACAATTTTTAGACAGAATTCGTAACGGGTCTACGCTATTAGCATCATACTCTTTTTGTACTTTATTCTCTTAGCTTAAAATGCAATGCAGTGAGGAAGAATCTCTACAGTACATTAAACATATATTTATTACTATTTAATGTCAATAAAACAACAAAGTTTCAATACATCATTATGTACATCAATTAATAATTTCAGACGTTTCACATTGCTTCCCTTTGAAGCTAAATGCTTTCCATATATCAGGCAAAGAACATTATCTCCCCTTTCATTCATAAGAAGTCAAGAGTCCCGTCAGCCTAAAACCACAGTCTAGTACATACAGTTGCGAAGCTCAATACGTAGTAAATATGCAAACATTAGATAGTTGCTCACCACTAGGATCGCTAATATCGCCTCATTACAGGCAATGCAAAATGGTACCGTCACAGTCTATTGTTTCTAGCACCCTCAAAACTCAAGCTTCGTGACTGTATATAGTAGACTGTGCTAAAACTTACTGAACGACTTCTTCCTCAATGTACAACCCTTGAGTTCACCAGTGACTTGCATCTGCGTGCAGTACGTGCTCTGAACAGCGCATACGAGCGATGAGGCACAGACTATTAAAACTACTTCTCACATGTGTGGGGACAAAATCATAAATGGCTCTAATACATGACTATAGTTATAATAATAATAATAATAATAATAATAATAATAATAATAATAATAATAATATTATTATTATTATTACCACCGCTGCTACTACAGATACAATACAGAATTCATTCAGAATAATACTACTTGGGAAGAAAGTTAGTTGACACAGGTTGAATCGCACTATACCATCACCATCACGTAATTCTATTTGACCGTTTATGAATATAAGTAAGCACGCAATAACAGTCATGAACGCATGAATGTTTAAAAACAGTAACTCTGCTTCAAAAGCTGTATTCTGGACAAAATAATCGTTAGGATTTTTAAGTTGGTGAAAATAGAAGGAATTATAACATAGAAGACAATAACTATCTAATTAATTTTCCATTAAAGCACATATTTCCAAATTTCTAATTCTCAGAGACAAATTGAAGCGTTACAGTATTGTTTCATAAGTCACTGCGTTAGTGCGATTCAGACAGCCTTCTGGGATAGTGAGATTACGCCATACTCTAGTAACCATTACGGGTTACACAAACTTAATAATTGGGAAATGATGTGGGGAAAAATTAGGCTGGGTAGCGCAAGGCAACGACTATATACCTGAAAAATAAGTTAGTAATAACACCAATAACTTAACCTACAATATACTGTACTCAGCTCTGCTGCGGGCAGGAAACACGCTCATTAGCCATGTTTGCATGGCCGGCTAGACTGCGTCATTATGGATTCGTAACTTCCCGCGTTTTATTACTGATATATCTTCGAGTAACTGCATACACACAATTACATTTTTATTTCATAACGAGTACTAATCTGTGTTACAGTAGTTGTTCAAAATGTTCGTTTGCCTTCAGACATTCACGATATCTTTTGATGAAATTTTATTAATGGCATTCTAAAACCTTAAGAATTTGTATACATAGGAATAAACCCCATACTACGGACTAACTTAGAGATAATACAAGAATAGAAATTACGTGGAACTATTGATCGTGAATAGCAATTTCATCAAAAGATGTCGAGAATGTATGAATGCAGACAGAGGCCACTTTGAACAACCCTGTAACACAGGTGAGTGCTCATTATGAAATAGAAGTATAATTGTGTGCATGTTATTATTAATCAAAGTTATATTAGTAAAAATGATACGTGGAAAGTTACGACTGATAATAATGTAGTCTACGCCGGACATGCAAGTACGTCTGATGCGTATGGTACCGGCCGGGAGCCATGCTGAACTCTCCATACAACTAATAGAGTGAAGTAAAAAATTATAATACGATGTAAGAGTAATGGAACGGAGAAAATATATATAAAAAAATTATAAGCTTACATGTCCTTGACATAAAAAGAAAATTACAATGATTGATTAACACAACAAAATATATAATAATTTATGCATTTTGCTTCCTTGTAACGCTAACAATTTGTTTAATTTTTCAAGCAAACACATCAACCATCCAATTGATAACCTTATATTTATGGTAAGTCCAAAAATTTGTTTCATTTTCTACAGCAAAGTCATGATATAACGTAAAATAACTTTGTATTTATTTACGTGTTTTCAGATTATACTCAAAAGCTAAAACTAAAATTTAATATTGCTGTCAATTTATTAAGGACGTTTGACTCACTACATTATGCAAATGTTTAGTGGGTAGAAAATAAGTAGGTCTAAATGTGAATTCCACTGAATTACCATACAAATAGTAAATTCCCCTAGAACTACTATCAGAGCTCTACTTGCCAGAGGTAAATTCCCCTAATCGGAGTAAGGGAATAGTATGAAGTTCATCGAACGCATACAGTTCAACTATAGTAACACGTCACAATCTTTGCTCAACAGCAATAACAACGCGAGGAATAATTCTACTTCAAAAACGAAACAATAAAAAAAAAAAAAAAAATGTAATAATGTTAGTGACACAGCTAAATGATTCAGATGTATCGATACTGAAAGAACTTTGCAGTGTCGACAAATAACGGGAGAGGGACAACGAAGAGCAAATGACAATTTTCAAGAGAAGCCAACAATGATTCTACGCGAAAGCCTTCAAAGTGAGTCACTTCTAAATTGGTTGGTCACTTCTAAATTGGTTGTTACAGATCTAAATTAGCACACAATCTGTCCTCTCAGTAGGGGAATTTA
Source organism: Periplaneta americana (assembly GCF_040183065.1). Classification (NCBI taxonomy): domain Eukaryota; kingdom Metazoa; phylum Arthropoda; class Insecta; order Blattodea; family Blattidae; genus Periplaneta; species Periplaneta americana. Next base: position 140,995,604 of record NC_091117.1, read on the forward strand.
CATATGACCAACATTTTACCCATTCAGTCTTCAGGGGTGCATTGCTGCAATTTTAAACCCTTTTGAATTAAGGGAACTTATATTATCCCACATGATTACCGGTCTAAATAATAAGAAATATTTTGGAGGTACTCCAAAATGAAATAAAATCTTCACGGGATCCTTGACACTTTGCAACCTGATTATCACTAATTCTTGGTCTTTCCGACTTCGGTTTATCACGGACTGAGCCAATTTCTTTAAACTTCGTAATTAATTCACAATAAGAAAGACCCATTTTCATTTTGTCCGAAATCTTTTTAATCCGTTAATGAAGTTCCTACAATAGGCTATTCGTAATAACAATAACAATGCAGCAAACCAATCCCTATTTGAGATTTAAAACCATTTCATCAACATTCTGGTAAGAACTTCAAGACCTTAACTAATACTACCTAGGTTAAAAATATACCAAAAATAGCAGAAGAACATTTAATCCTAGTAGGACCTTGTGATCCATTGCTCAAAAGCAGGCCGTTTTCTTAAACTTGTAAAAATATTGTACGATAAACACGCCAAATGGATAACGAAGTTAGGTTTATTTTTCAAAGCTTAATTGTTGCATCATAACAATCGAAACATTTGTTTAGCACGGAATAACTAAATCCCGTTTTTCACACATTCCGTAACCGCGTAGTTCATCTTGATTGCTCAATTTTTTAGTTATTGCAATTATTAATAATTTCAACTATGTTAGTTACCGGTACTCTAGAATACCACAGTCTAGTATATACAGTCACAAAGCTTGAGTTTATGAGAGTACTAGGAACAATAGACTGGGCCAATACTGTTTTACATTGTATGTGATGAGGCGATAGTAGCGATCCTAGTGGTTAGCAACTATCTATGGATGCATATTCCCTACGTATTGAGCTTCGTGACTGTATATACTAGACTGTGAGAATACCCTACATTTCACCACTAATTATTGTTGATCAACGGTGTAATATAATATTGTATAGGCCTACAATCGACTACCCCGGCACAAAAAAAAATTGAATGTATAAGACGGTAGCTATGTATTTTCATTTTTTTAGTTTCAATTTAAGATTTATTTACCTCAGCGAACATACGGAGGACATCAAGAAGAAGAAGAAGAAGAAGAAGAAGAAGAAGAAGAAGAAGAGGAGGAAAGTTCAGAAGTTATGAAGGAAAAGAAGGAATAGGAATAGCTGAAGGCGAAGGATGAACAAGGACAAAGACGGAGAATGGAAAAGAGGTAGAGAAGCAAAGGAGAAAAACCGGAAGAGAAGATCAAGACTGGATATCTTTTTATTCACGTGGGATCGGTTCTTATCTAGTTGGGAAGAATTTGGTAACAGCGACGCAATTATGCCGTTGATGCAGAGGGAGCGTCCGCATCCCGACCACCATGTTTCACTGTCCTCTGCTTTCCCCTCCGAAGCCCCTCTCCCCCTTCCCTACAAGCCGAATCTCGTTCCGGCTCGGATGGGTTCGGCGAGTTTTAGTTCCCCAAACAAAGAACTGCTACAACTCGGAATATGACCGAACTAAGCGCGAACTGTTGGTGGCGGTGCCAAATCAATCGGTCAGGTCGAGCAAGCCAGCAAAGCAACCCCCGCAACACCGGGACGACGGAGGAGAAAGGTGGGGCTGCCTGCCTGCTGCCGACGCCGCCACCCGCCTTTTTATTTCACTCCCCGTGTCCGCGGTTCGAAGCCAATGATGCGCATCTCATCAGCTGGGGTGACGAATCACGTTCTAGCAATGTCATCGGCGCCGTCTCGCCTCTCTCTCAACCCTCATCGCCATCATATTGCACCCTACGCACTTCCTTTCTTAGTCTGACGACGGAAGAACGAAAATATGTCCATTGCCACTGCCTCTTCTCACTACAACTACTACAACTAGCACCCTACCGACACCACTACGGCTACTACTAGCACGCTACTGTCACTACTACAGTTCAACCAGAATGCTACTCCCACCACTACAGCTACTACTAGCATGCTACTGCAACCACTAGTTACTATAAGAATGCTACTGCCACCACTACAGCTACTACTAGCACGCTGTCACTACTACAGTTCAACCAGAACGCTACTGCCAGCACAGCTACTACTAGCACGCTATTGCCACTACTACAGCTACTACTAGCACGCTATTGCCACCACTACAGCTACTACTAGCACGCTACTGTCACCACTACAGCTACTACTAGCACGCTACTGCCACCACTACAACTACTAATAGCACGTTACTGTCACCACTACAGCTACTACTAGCACGCTACTGCCACCACTACAGCTACTACTAGCACGCTACTGCCACCACTACAGCTACTACTAGCACGCTACTGCCACCACTACAGCTACTACTAGCACGCTACTGCCACCACTAGTTACTACTAGCACGCTACTGCCACCACTACAGCTATACTAGTACGCTACTAACCTCATGCTTGTTAATATCTTGTAACAATCTGAACAGATCCAAGATATGTGAAGTAACGTCTCATTCACTTTCATATTTTTCACACAAAGAAATAGAATGCATTATCTGCAAGAGACAGAGAGAGGGGGGGGAATAATATTCTTTGTCTAAACATTATGGTTTTCTTCATTAATGAAGGTCCATTGAAACGATTTAAGAAAGTGTATGTATGTATGTATGTATGTATGTATGTATTCTCTGACACTGAGTTTCTCTGTATTTCACTATGCATTCACCGAAATGGATCGTTTGGTGAAATAAAGTCGGCTGGGATGATTATACACGTCAACACATTCATCAACATAGTGTGGCTGAAGTTCTGTAATATTTTAAGTGGATGTGTTTCATCTTAGGTGGTCTAGAATGCCTGGATTCTAGAGCTCTAGAGGCTACCTACCACGATTGCCAACCCGGCTCAGGGTCATGGATTTTTTAAAGGGCAATAAAATCCATGACATGTTTTTCTCCAACAGGAAAGCGATGCCGGCGTTCAAGTGGCACAATATCTCAACTCGAGAATGAACCATGTCCCTGAGAGGGCTGTAGGTAAAATGTACCGGCCAAACGTCTCTTGCTCAAGTTTCCTTCTTGCAGATCAATGTCTGAATTGAAAGAGCAGTGCAACGTTTCGCGAGAATCCAGAGGACTCTAACGAACAAAACGGTGAGCAAAGAAGAAAATACGAGAGCAGATCCAATAAGTCAATAAATGCAGTGTGTGCTGTACGTACACCGGACAGATTCTCGAAATAAACTTAAAAAAAAAAGTGACATGGATTTATGGAATTCCTAATGATTTTGTGAAACGTCTATACTCGGAATGAGGTAATGAAATACAATATCTATTCCCTTAACAATGTAGTCTATTTTGTTATCCATACTTTATTTGATAACCTATACGAGTTGGTATAACAAATAAAATACACTTATTTTTATGACTATTGTGTGGAAAACGTGAATCAATGAATAAACTAATTAATGAATTAATTAATGAACGGGGGGATGGAAAAAGAAACAATTGAAATGTACGCGAACGCGGCAAGTTTCCTAATTTTGACGAGTGCAATAAACGTGTTTCATACGTTATTACTTTTGTACGATAGCATTATGAAACAATTAATAAAGAAATAACATGGAATTGGTGATGGATAGTTTGATACCATGATCTAGGAAGACAGGGATTACTATGACAAAAATGATGTATTAAATAATATTATAGCACTGGCAAATCCTTTCATAATATTAAATTTATAGCATAAGTTACACTGTCATAATAGAAGTCATGACGTTTTAGTTGGCACTGTAATATTTCACGGCTCTGGTACAATAATGTGGCATATTATTCATGATTTTCACTAACGATAAAGACTGTTTATAGATCATTCGTTATGCTTGCGTGCGCCATAGCTTACAATAAGAATCTTATGGTGGAGTAAGTGAACTTCCTTGCTACAAGTAGAAGCGTAACTTCTCAGTCCACTTTCTGCTTCCCCTGACGCGCAGGTAGATTTCACGAGTTACCGAGCCGCCACTAGACCTATCATAATTATCAACGTTAACATCATTTACTGTTTGGCCCGTTCTGCTTTATGGAGAGGAATGACATAGGCTATGTATTCACAATTATAGAGGACTCTTTGACCATGTTATTAGCACGATCCGAAATAACCTCTTTAAAACAACGCAAGACAAACTTTACACAAGTGACGCATATGAGCTCTTCTTCAAGATGAAATCCATGTTCGCTGAATTAATTGTAGGAGAAAGCTATATCTTATTGTTCTTGGGTATTTCCTGGCTTATAAGCGAACCCATGGTCTGCAGGACTCAATCAAAATTAGTATTCATAAATGAGCATAAGCGTTTTAATAAGAGTGACTTTCCTGTCTGCAATGTAGTATACAGCCTGAAACTTTATGACAGCTAAGTTTGTACTCGAACGCTTTCACAGAAAGTTCAGTCCACTTTATATCTGAACATGACGTCAGAATCTCAACTAGGCTTATCGATTGACAATTACACGGAGGTACTTGTTTCTCCATTTTTAAAGCCCGCTTTTAAATTAGATGCTTTGTATTTCTGCCGTATTAACAAGTCGATCGATTTAAAAATTAACACACTCCCCATATAGCGAGCATGCAGGCAGGCAACTTTTACATAATTAAGCCAGAGACACCTAATTTCACTTCCAAGTTTTTAAAGGGCACAGAAAGCCATTCTCACGGAATGATTAAGTTATTTTGCCTGCAGAGTTTCTCTACTCCGGAGGAAAACAAAATTCTGTTATAAGGACTTAGGCAACTAATGCCAAAATAGGCATTAAGAGTAGCTTTAGGCTGGTATGAACGAGCAGCTAACTCAATAACAGATCCAGAGTTTGTATGCGAAATTTCTTTTCGATTCTACTTAATTTATACGAATGAATGAATAAAATTATATAGGCCTACACAAAATATTCTCAAAGAAGAAACCAAATTATCATGTATGCTGTATAAAATGTTTCGTACGAGAGAGGAGAGGAGAGGAGAGGAGAGGAGAGGAGAGGAGAGGAGAGGAGAGGAGAGGAGAGGAGAGGAGAGGAGAGGAGAGGAGAGGAGAGGAGACGAAAAATAAAGCGTAAGAAGATGACAGGGAGGAAGATAAAAAGTAACAATCTGGACGAAAGAAAAGTAAAAAAAGAGTGAAGAAAATAAAAAGGAAAATGTAAAAGTACAGTAGTTTGAAAATAAATATAATATCGTTAAGATGATGCAAGGACTCCTGTTAAGTGAATGATAAAAAAAGGCAAGGGACACACACAATTTGCTCTTAAATAAAACAATTATAATTCATACTACACGTACAGTACGTACGTTCTGCAAATCAAACGTGAAACCGCTAAATGTATAGCTGAAAGATAAAAGTAATCTAAAATGAAATTAATTTTATAGTAGTGCAATATAAATTAGAAAGCTACTTTTCTTAAATAAAATAGAGAACATATATTACATTTCAAACAGAAGTGAATTTGGACATACAACGCAGACTGGCATGGTTGATTACAGAGGGAGGATATTCACGTCAAAATTACGTTTGTGTACAACCATTGCTGTAAGTGATCCTACCGCTCTTCATGATGGATGGATAATCGCTAAACTAATTTCTAAGGCTTTTAATCAAACCCACTAATAATCTGCGATGGGGACCCCAGATGGCCTGTGGCCCACAGACTGAATATTTTATACACAACTTCGCATCACCATGGATACACACATCTGTGTGTTCCTACTTCTGATTTACTGCAGTGAAAACGAAGATGGGACCAACGTCATAATTTTGTGTGAAGGCATATACATTTATGACGTCACGGGTAGCAAGAACAGCTGATTATAATGGAGTATATTGTAAGCACTTTTAAAAGATCACAAAAATGAAAGTACACTATTTATATTTTTATTTATCCTGTTGTCATGAAATAGGTCTTATCACTTGGAGATTAATTTGTAAATCATTTCATAAGTTTCGTTCTGAAAAGGATGGCTGACTAACCTAGTCTAAAGCACAGATGTCCAACGTAACTCGTATGAGGTAACTCCTGGCGTAAGCAACCCGCAGCGCATATTCTTTAAGGTCGTTTTTCCTATTTCATATGGAAAGTTAGTGACCTTAGCAGAGCATGCTTGCCGTGCAATATCTCCTGGATCTATAGCCGTTTGTACCTCCATGGTCTAGAGTATGTCAAAAAATTTAAAAACGTTGGGCTTAAATTTCGTTATGAAAATGAAAAATACTACATACGTATATAGACCTAATGTTATACTTATTTTTTTTTACTTATACAACATTGCACTGAGTTTAATTCAGAATAATTTAACAGTTTAATTTTACATAACCATCTGCTTTTAAACGCGATGTCATTCGCCGTGGCTTAAGAGGTAGTGCTGCCGGCTACAAATCTAGTATCCCCCGGATTCGATTCCTGGCAGAAAAGTGAATAATAATCTCTCTTTCATATTCATAGTCTGTGTCAGTTATTACTGTATATACACAATAAGATGATTATTATCACATAGATTTTGATTCTCATATGTATTATTTCTTATTTATCTTGCAATTTTTTGCATTATTTCTCGCCATGCTAACCACATTAGTGAGAAGTCGTCCTATTTATGCACAGCTAATAATGCTTTAAAATAGAAACAAATCTTTTCATTAGCGAAACATTTTAATGACTTGTAGTATAAGAGTGCCTGTTCTATAAAATTACCGCTAAGCTGCATTCCATTAGTCGCAGCTGTATTATGACTGATTTTCACTTACGCTTCTCGTGATGTGTACACCTTGTAATTTCAAGGTTACAGACGACGATGAGTTAACACAAGACGTACTATTCGACTCCCTCTGTCCACGTCCAAGGAAGTTAAAAATTTATAAAGAATCTGGCAGTCAATACGATCGACAATTTATTTTATAGCGATAGTATGATTGTAATGGATGTTTCCCTATCCTTTGTAAATTAATTTGGGCTTTCTCCTTTATAATTTTAAAAATATTTGGCTGCTTGTGTATTATGCAACCAAGTTCGGAATAGGAACGGCAAGTTTGGGAACTACGACCCTCGTACAATTGCATTTCAGCCGTCAGCCTCTCGCTCGCTATAGTACCGCCGCCAGTCCATCCTATTCCGAGCTTGGTTGAGGAATACTTCTAAGATAACGACAATAATGTTGTTCGTGAAAACATTTTTATTAGAGTAAAGCAGGATAAGTAAAAAAAAAAAAATGCGGAAGAAATGCCATCCATATCGTCCAAACTAATAATTGTTCTGTGTTTCATCCCAAGTGACTTGAGAGAAACACTAATTTTTTACGAATCTGTCTCCGTTTTGTTTCAAGCGTCTGAGATGAACAGTATCGTTTATTTGTTACCTCGCATAATCTTCCCCCTTCCCAAGCGTCTGAGATGAACAGTATCGTTTATTTGTTACCTCGCATAATCTTCCCCCTTCCCAAGCGTCTGAGATGAACAGTATAGTTTATTTGTTACCTCGCATAATCTTCCCCCTTCCCAAGCGTCTGAGATGAACAGTATCGTTTATTTGTTACCTCGCATAATCTTCCCCCTTCCCAAGCGTCTGAGATGAACAGTATCGTTTATTTGTTACCTCGCATAATCTTCCCCCTTCCCAAGCGTCTGAGATGAACAGTATAGTTTATTTGTTACCTCGCATAATCTTCCCCCTTCCCAAGCGTCTGAGATGAACAGTATCGTTTATTTGTTACCTCGCATAATCTTCCCCCTTCCCAAGCGTCTGAGATGAACAGTATAGTTTATTTGTTACCTCGCATAATCTTCCCCCTTCCCAAGCGTCTGAGATGAACAGTATCGTTTATTTGTTACCTCGCATAATCTTCCCCCTTCCCAAGCGTCTGAGATGAACAGTATCGTTTATTTGTTACCTCGCATAATCTTCCCCCTTCCCAAGCGTCTGAGATGAACAGTATAGTTTATTTGTTACCTCGCATAATCTTCCCCCTTCCCAAGCGTCTGAGATGAACAGTATCGTTTATTTGTTACCTCGCATAATCTTCCCCCTTCCCAAGCGTCTGAGATGAACAGTATCGTTTATTTGTTACCTCGCATAATCTTCCCCCTTCCCAAGCGTCTGAGATGAACAGTATCGTTTATTTGTTACCTCGCATAATCTTCCCCCTTCCCAAGCGTCTGAGATGAACAGTATCGTTTATTTGTTACCTCGCATAATCTTCCCCCTTCCCAAGCGTCTGAGATGAACAGTATCGTTTATTTGTTACCTCGCATAATCTTCCCCCTTCCCAAGCGTCTGAGATGAACAGTATCGTTTATTTGTTACCTCGCATAATCTTCCCCCTTCCCAAGCGTCTGAGATGAACAGTATCGTTTATTTGTTACCTCGCATAATCTTCCCCCTTCCCAAGCGTCTGAGATGAACAGTATCGTTTATTTGTTACCTCGCATAATCTTCCCCCTTCCCAAGCGTCTGAGATGAACAGTATCGTTTATTTGTTACCTCGCATAATCTTCCCCCTTCCCAAGCGTCTGAGATGAACAGTATAGTTTATTTGTTACCTCGCATAATCTTCCCCCTTCCCAAGCGTCTGAGATGAACAGTATCGTTTATTTGTTACCTCGCATAATCTTCCCCCTTCCCAAGCGTCTGAGATGAACAGTATAGTTTATTTGTTACCTCGCATAATCTTCCCCCTTCCCAAGCGTCTGAGATGAACAGTATAGTTTATTTGTTACCTCGCATAATCTTCCCCCTTCCCAAGCGTCTGAGATGAACAGTATCGTTTATTTTTACCTCGCATAATCTTCCCCCTTCCCAAGCGTCTGAGATGAACAGTATAGTTTATTTGTTACCTCGCATAATCTTCCCCCTTCCCAAGCGTCTGAGATGAACAGTATCGTTTATTTGTTACCTCGCATAATCTTCCCCCTTCCCAAGCGTCTGAGATGAACAGTATAGTTTATTTGTTACCTCGCATAATCTTCCCCCTTCCCAAGCGTCTGAGATGAACAGTATCGTTTATTTGTTACCTCGCATAATCTTCCCCCTTCCCAAGCGTCTGAGATGAACAGTATCGTTTATTTGTTACCTCGCATAATCTTCCCCCTTCCCAAGCGTCTGAGATGAACAGTATCGTTTATTTGTTACCTCGCATAATCTTCCCCCTTCCCAAGCGTCTGAGATGAACAGTATAGTTTATTTGTTACCTCGCATAATCTTCCCCCTTCCCAAGCGTCTGAGATGAAGAGTATCGTTTATTTGTTACCTCGCATAATCTTCCCCCTTCCCAAGCGTCTGAGATGAACAGTATAGTTTATTTGTTACCTCGCATAATCTTCCCCCTTCCCAAGATTTTTAAGACGTATTTTTATACAATTTTATTTTCCTAGCAAATTTCCTCTCTTTTACTGAAGAACGTTTTTCGTGAGGATTCTAATCTTAAAAATACTCACGGAAATCCCAAGGTTATTTATTATTCACATCTTCTACAGCGAAAAACGCTAATGTTTTCTCTGACGACACGGGAGGTGCTCTGTATTTGTCGTCTGATGAAAGTACGTGGTGGAGAGTAAAATTAATAGACGTTTATTTGCTTTGCTTAATTACTAGATTAATAAATTTTCATACGAATATTTTAGGCTAGAAGTTTAATACTCCAATCCGTGGCTAGTCAAAGTTAGGCCGCCATTGACATTAGGACAGACACACAGCGGTATAAAGAAAAGCCGAAAATTTGCCTATAATTTCTCACATTATATCTGCAGTGCCTGGGAAAAGTGACATAAGTCAGTTTCCACAAACCTTTTTTGATAATTTATTGACAACTTACGGAACATCTATTCGCTTGGAAAAAGAGATATAAGTATTTCTCCCATTACAATAGGCCTAATTCATACAGAAAAAATCAAATCGACATAAACCAGTGTGTGTGTGTGTGTGTATATATATATATATATATATATATATATATATATATACACGCTGGAAGTGAAATAGCCTTGCAGATTACCAGAGCGTATAGCTCATGTATGTACGAGTAATAAAAAACTAGGGGAGAGTCGGGTAGTATCGGACAATGCGTTTCTTTCATCTACCACCATATGGTAGTACCTGAATGACATGGTTACGTTTCTCTATGCGACATCACAGAAACGTAACCATGTCAATCAGGTATTATCATCGTGTGGTAGATGAAAGAAACTCACTGTCCGATATTACCCGATGTCCGATACTACCCTACTCTCCCCTATATCATATTGGTGCAAAGTTAATTTTTTTTTCCCCCAGAAAAAAAAAACTTTTTCCCCCTCAAACGTTTAACAATCTCTTATTCGGTAACTATTGTGAGTAGGATCGTGATTTTTGTCCATATCGATAGGAAACCAAATAAAGAAAAATGTATCCCTCTGGCGTATTTCAATAGCGAGCACGGTTTCCGTGTAAATTTCATTTTTGCTATTGCACAATGCAAGTGGCAAGATCTTGGAAAAGAGCAGCTCACCTATCTAGACACACCGAGTTCGCTGACCTCTTACATCTTTATCACGAGTAGAGTGTGTTAGCGGCGATGTTATCTGACTGTTACAACTTCAAACTTAATTTTCTAATTAACCATTCATTTAATCAAAACGCAATACAGGTTTTCTATTCATTTACGTATACCCTATCGTCCCTTTCAATCTGCAACGTTATTTCACTTATATATATATATATATATATATATATATATATATATATATATATAGTGTGTAATTATTCGATATTAAATATCAATTTCATTAGTACATGCATTGTTGGATGTTATTTGTGACTAGTTTATTCCAATATTTCATGGTGATCGCATAATTTCACCCTCTTCGATTTTTCGTATTCAAGTTTCGAGAAAAAAATGGGGAGGGATTACGCGAGTAAATTATTCTCACAAAACAGCTGGGACGAAATTTTTATTATAGGATGATTCCGACCGGGACGGACTGCTTGGAAGGAAAAGCCGTGCTATTATAAACCTAGAGGGGAAATAGAAATTTGATAAAGACACTCGGGGAACTAGTTTTAAATTAATGTGAATTTAAAAGATACATTTCTTACGTATACCTATGTCTATATCAAGGGCAGCCTAATTGAAGAGAAGTAGAGTCGAAGTATATACACTCAGAACTCTTTATTTATTTATTTTTAATAGTTTTAATCGAACTATTTATTTATTTAGTTTTTAATAGAACTAAAAATGTGTTGGTCATTGTTAATACTATAAAAGAATAATTAATTAATTCTAACGGTGTAGCTAACGCTTCAAGCTTTTCTAGCATTGTCTGTAGAATGGCACATTTTTTTCACTCATCCAAGCTGAGTGTGTTGCATGTTGAATTATTTTTACCGTATGCATGTCTGTTAAAAGGCTCCGCAGGGAGATATTTGGGGAAACCGTTGCATATGCTCCCAGCACGCGTTGGATTGCAGTCTCCGACCTGGATAACTCTGTTTCACTTCCAGTCCCGGATATGTTATCAGTTAATGCACTTACTTCCTACAGAGAGCAGAGACCTGCTACGCAGCTCGTAAAATTTGTGTAATGCAAAAAGCTACCTGTATGTGTTCTTTCCTAAGGCCTCAGTTTTAGTCCGAGCTGGAAAAGTAATGGTCTTACTTTACTGAATATACAATGTACAGTCAGGTCCGAAAGTCTTGTGTGTTGATGTGCATCCATTTTGAACATGTCATGGCAGATGTGTGACAATGGTTGATACTTTACGTTCCAGCTTGTTTAGTGATCCAGAACATCAGTATGGGCACCATCATTGTCGCGGCACAAAATGATGCGGTGCCATGTCCTGTGTGAAATTTTCCGCAGAAAAAAGCGGTGTGATTTCCGTGAATTCCTCCCTAACAGCTTGCTTCAAATCTTCGATTGTCTCGTATCGATTTTTCGAGACATGTTGCTTAATTATTCCCGAAAGGGAAATCACACCGCCTTTGCTGCGGAAAATTTCACACAGGACATGGCGCCGCATCATTTTGTGCCGTGATAATGATGGTGCCATACTGATGTTCTGGATCACTAAACAAGCTGGAACGTAAAGTATCAACCATTGTCACACATCTGCTATGACATGTTCAAAATGGAAGCACATCAACATAAAAAGAAGGTGGGTTGACAAGACTTTCGGACATTACTGTACATTTGCTACAGGCCTACCACTTACATAGTCTTCTACAAGTACAGCATGATTGATAAGCGCTGATTTAGAAAATTTTGATACGGGGTATAATAATAATAATAATAATAATAATAATAATAATAATAATAATAATGTAATAATCAATATCACAAAAAATCTACTCATCTATCACTTATTATTGCTCTTAATTATTTTCAAATAAATGTATTATGATATTACTGTAAATTTCAAGTCATAAGTAAGAGTAGTTTTAAGTTACCAAAGAAAGTAAATGGGAAACTGGAACGCATATACAGTAAATTACCTATATGCAGAAGTCAATTAGTAGTTGTTTTGTTGAAGTCGGAATCGTATGCACCTGGCTCGTGAAGAATTTAAATCAATTTATAATAACGAACTAGTAACACTGGGGGCGCGATAGCACCGCGGTTAAGGCGTAATGCTACAAAGCCGGAAGATCGCGGGTTAAATTCCCGATGGAGTCATGGCTTTTCCCATTGATCTAATTCTTCCAGCCCATTACTGCCCTGGAGTCTACTCAATCTCTAACAGAAATGAGTACCAGGGGAATTTCCTTGGGGGTAAAGGCGGCGGGCTTTGACTTTTCATCATTCACCTATAAGAAGCCAATACTGTAGACTAATTTACCAGCGTAGGATTGACATCCCTACTACCATTAACTTGCCGATTGTCTGTAAAGGTGGGAGCCTTAACCTCTCGCCTCACCCTCTGGGGCGTCCTGGCCTGTCATGAGGTTGTCTTTACCTTTTAACTATGGTCCGTTCCAGAAATCTGTGTAGTAACTTCGCGCATATGGGGACAGAGTCTATCTGTGCCGGAGTGTATTGCGAGCAGCATCAGCTCTAGTCCGCTAAGGGGTAAGATGCTCGTGGTAGAAGGTAGAGTAGAGTTCACATAGAAATTATCTCCTCCTCCAAGCGATTGCTCGCTTCGTTCAAGCAATACCTCCCCTAGAGCAGTCATTGGGCCAATCCTTCCCACATACCACTTGCGCAGATCTTGTTTCGTCTTTCTACCCCACAGATCCCTGGGACGGACCATAGAAATATTTCACACAATCTAAAACTCCACCACATTACTATAAACAATAAAACTAAAATACTGCTTTATTGAAGGCTATACTTTTAACTTTTTGAACCGCCTTGTTTTCTATACCCAAGAAACAGTGATATAAATAAAAAGAAGAAAATCGAATTATTCCGCAACTGCAGAAATAAAGCACAAATAGTTCATTTGTCACGTGACTAAACTTTTTCAGTAAAGAATTCCACGAAATAGGAGAAATGTGATAAAAGGACCTCTGATCCCGCTTCTCTATCCGCTCCTGATTATTGCTGTTGCCTTTCCGTAACTAGTGCAATAATGTTACTCTTTTGCGCTAATTGCGGGTACTTGACTTTTCGTCATTCGCCTATATGAAGTCAATATCTTTAGACCAATTTACCAACAGAGTTTATTATGTGCACAATTTTAGAGTTACAGATGTGCACAAATTATTAGAATAAAACGTTTTCCTAGGAAACATAATATAATTCGTCATATCAACTATCAGTATAATTCACAGAATCTCTATTGTTGTAAATATGATTGTTTACGTTTTCTGGTATATTTTTCCAATGGTTAAGTATATTTTGCCTGGCTGTGTTGGTATTACTGGTGCTTTAATTACATACTGCAGAAGATATTCAACTGGCTGTTCTCCCATGGCCTGCAAGAAGACCGGACATGAATGAAATTGAAAACCTGTGATCTATACTGAAGAAGAAAGTAAACAAAAAGAGGCTTACAACAAAACATGGACTCATTTAAGCACTGTCTGATATCTGGCTAAATGATGCTGATATTCAAAGAAAGTGTCAAACTTTGGTTTCCAGCATTTCTGATAAAATCAACGTGTTAATAAAAAAATAAAGGAATGTTCACAAAATATTAGTAACCTTCAATTTTCTGTTAATTATTTCTGTGCAAAATACATTTTTATTCATTATTTCTGCCGATAAATACGGCTTTGGTGCACATATAGTTAATTTAGTGTAATAATAATTTGTCAACGTCTGTATTATTGTAGTGTTGAGAAAACTGGTAGATGAAACATTTTTCACCCGTTTTCTGAGCCCTGCATATTCACACTGATCATAGTATTCAGTTTTCCCCCAATTGTCTCGGTGGCGTGCTACTTTGGATCACGGTTTGCCTTGGTCTCTATTCCCTGTTCTTAGGTACCATACAGGAAGTAGATGCGTAGCTCCAACTTGATTGGTCTAGCTTCCGCAAGCGTCTATCCCACTTTCATTTCAGTTGCAAGGCTCTACACGTTATGTTCATATCTCTCAATTTCATAATTTCTAAGTTGCTGATTTTGTCCCTCAATAAGATGCGAAGGATCTTTCTCCCCCAATTTTCGCTGACTGATTTGTACCATCTTCTTGTGATTGCTTGTTAAAGAACAATAAGAGTATGATTACTCTCAGTTAAATAAGAACTTACAAGTTTAAAAAGATATCTACATGCAATTAATTTTGTACAAGTTTAGATAAAATAGTTACATAATATGAATTGTAGTTATTTTTATTTATAATATCAGCATTTAAAAGTAACGTGAATGTTCAATTATATTAGCTCTGTCTTCAGTGGTTCACTCAGTGTAACAATTTGGTTTATTGCCAGGAAATTCTTGAACAACAAACCCTATCTTACACTCTACTCTTACTTGGCTTCGGCCGGAAGGACGGGACGGGACTTCAATAAATTCATACATATAATTAATTTCTCTCAGAAACACGATTTTTACGTCTATAGTGCCGTCATCGTTCAATTTGTCAGTTTATGCTATGTAATACGATAAATCACGAAGTATGCAGTCTGTCCATTCTTTAGGATCGGCCATTGAGAGTTTCTGATTAAACTGTTTGCTAAAATTTATTATATTTAATACGCATCATTTCCGGATAAATTGGCTATAGATACAGGACTGAACAAAATCTGTCCAGTACTTCAGAAGATATGGCTGTCCACACACAGATAGAAAACCCAGAATCGCTTTTTGCTATAAGGGATGCTGAAAATATGCTTTTCCGCGAAAGTCCCGAAATATATTTTCGCCACATCACAATATTTGATAATGAAACGGTAAAAAAATATGTACAGCTGTCAAAAGAAAAAGTGGCCGCTCTCCTGAAATTAAGTTCCCTTCGGGTATCTTCGCTATAATTCGGAGACAGGCGATGTTACATGTTGTTGGACCACGTTGCCTGATATCTACAGTTATAATTGAAGTATTCTCTCTGTGATTCGATAGCGTAATGGTAGCGTTCAGGCCTCTTATTCATGAGGTCCTGCGTTCGACTACAACCTCGTGCTTTTTATGTTCTTTTTTGTTATGTTTTTGAGAGAGACAAACTATACATAATGGCTCCTTTCTCTTTTACGATTATTTTAGTAATTGACATCAGGTTCATTAATATATTATGCCATGACTTTATCATTATGATATTGTGGCTGCAAATGGAAAGAAAAAAGATTTTATTCTCAATAAAAATATCTTTCGTGGCATAAACAAAACAAATTTACTGGCGTCGGCCTTAAAACATTCAAACAATTAAGCGTTTAAAAAACAAAACAAAAAGCCACAATTCAATATTTAGTCTATCTTCCTCTTATCTCGATCATCTTGCAGTCGAGTGGGCATGGAATTGACTAGGCTTTGCAAATAGCGACTGTTCTTAGACACGATATTCCAGGCATTCTGAACATACCCACATACATAAGTGTTCTGTCCATGGGCAGGTCTTTCATTGCAAACCCAGCAATCTCCAATCTTTCCTATTTTCTGCCTTCCTCTTAGTCTCCGCATATGATCCACATATCCTAATGTCGTCTATTATTCTTTTCAACCAGAGACCCAACAAATTCCTTTTTCTCTTTCTAATCAGTTTCAGCATCATTCTTTCTTCACTCACTTTTTCAAACACAATTTTATTTCTTATTCTGTCTGTCCACTTCACACGCACCGTTCTTCACCACATCCACATTTCAAATGCTGCAATTCGTTTCTCTTCATTTCGTCGTAATGTCCATGTTCCTTCCCCATACAATGCCACACTCCACACAAAGCACTTCACTAGTCTCTTCCTTAGTTCTTTTTCCAGAGGTCCGCAGAAGATCCTTCTTCTTCTATTAAAAGCTTCCTTTGTTCATGTTTGCAGTTTTCTTGGGAAGAATAGGCCTAAATGCGGTAACATCCCGTTGCTTTCCACACACCACTATCTCTTTCGCATCTTATTAAATTCCAGGGGGCCCAAGCGTGGAGATGAGGAGAGTGGCCCCTCCGGACTTCACCGAAAGTCACGGCAAGGGTTAAAAACTAATTCTATCAGGATGCTTGACCCGATCAGAGACCGGGAAATCTCAATTAGCCTTTACCCCCCGCATCCTGGACTAGCTTCTACGAATCATCAGAAAATCTTAGAGTGTGACTGCGCCAATTTTTCCGAAAATGTTTCCACACTTTTGCCCTCGTAGCTCAGCGGACGAACGTCGAAATTTAGATGTCACGTCTCAGGTTCAATTCCTCGTTACTCCTTTTCATTTTATTGTGGTTCAAGATAGTATAATGTAATAATACAAAAAGAAAAACTAATACCAGTATTATGCAACTGGATTTTTCCAAACCTAATATTAAATTTATGTTATTTATATCGCTAAAGAACGATTACAATATAAATAACTTGAATATTATTTATACAGTATCACTAAAGAACGATAACAGAATATAAATGATAAATATCGGTTTGTTTAATTAATATAAGATATTATATAATACTTATTTAATTATCTAAATAAAATAACCTATTTTACAAAGAAAGATGGTTATTTGTGTTATAATAATTACCTACATAAAATACAGATTATTTATATTGCGAAAGAACAATAACAATATAAATAACTTGAATAACAGAATATAAATGATAACTTGAATATTATCTATATCGCTAAAGAATGATAACAATATAAAAAACGTGAATATTATTCATATCGGAATTTCACAGATTTATTACAGATGTATTTAAGAAATTGTAGAAGAATAGTAATTAGTAACAGTGTCCTATTTATTCTTCTTGGAGCCAAATTTGTAACTTTTAAAAGTGTGGTTACTATGTTGAAGTGTATGTGTTGTAACGGATGCTTGATTTGTTATGTATGTGAGTCAGTTATGCGATGCTTGATGTCGTCGCAATGTCGTAATTATAGTTTGATTGTGTCTGTGTGACTATTGTGTATTAATTTATGATGTATGGTACGGAAAGCTGCGTATTTGTGTTATAGAAGTGTTACGTATGTGTGTTGTTAATGTTTTTGTATGTTCCAAATTGATACCTGATATTTATTTTGCAATCGCAATGCCTAATTTACGGTTTGTTTATGTTTGTTTACATCGCGTAAGCTAATTTAATTTTCTATTTCTCTTTATACTTATCTTTTTTGTGTATGAAACTATAGCCCTAACATACATATGTAAAATAGGGCTAACCACCATTGGAGATACAATAATAATAATTGTTATTCATATCGTTATAAAACGATAATAGAATACAAATGATGACTTGAATTTTATTCATATCTCTAAAGAACGATAACAAAATATAAATAACGTGATATCCATAAAGAACGATAACTGGATATAAATGATAATTTGAATAGCATTTACATCGCTAAAGAACGATTAAAAAATAAAATGAAAACTTGAAGAAGGCCCGAACCCACAACCTTTGAATCATTAAACAAGCACTCTACCGCTGGCCTACGAGGCGCAGACATGGAACACTTTCATAGTTCGGGAAGTGCTTGTACAAGCACATGCATCGTGTAACATCGCCGCGACCCGAAGTGGACTTTGAAAATATTCGCTGTTCACGAGTGCGGCCACTTTTTTTTTTTTTTTTTTTTTTGACAGCTGTACCTGTCAGTAAAAAAATCTAACATCATAGCTTCATTTAAGAAAGTCGTTACAGATTTCGGAAAGATCACCTCCATGGTCGACTATTACTCGTAGTTTCAGCCACTTAGATGACAGGCTATTTATCCAGCCAGATATATATAGTATGCCTAGTAGTCTACTGACTTTTTGTCTATATTCATATTCTTAGGCCGGTATTCATAGTCGGTGACGTATTTGTTCAATAAGTATAACTTATCTCGACTATGAATACCGGTCTTAAACTTCTTTATTTCCTTACTTTACCCATCAGATGTCTGTATGGTCTTACTGACCTTCTACGAGATATCTATTTCCGAAACAGTAATGTAGTGGAAAGAGGAGCAGTTGGTTTGTAATTTTGCCTGAAGTTCTCTAATTTGAGAGCATGGTTCTTTTACATGCCAGACGAGCAGATTGGCCATGATTGTTAAAATTATGACAATATAGATTTTAGGTTTTTTTAGTCGGTTACTTTACCATGCTGTATCAACTACTAGTTTAGTTAGCGTTGATGGATTTGGCGATAGCAGGATGATATTTGAAGTGGTGATTCTGAGGATTCGTCATTTGATTACCCGACATTCGTGTTACAGCTGGGGAAATCTAGCAAAAATAATCAGTCCAAGCGTAAATCGAACCTACGCTCGAAGGAAATTCCCTATCAATAGGCAAACGCGCAATCGCCTGAACTACTACGGTGGCTTCCAGGGTTGGAAAACAATCTTTGACCGTAAGGGAGAAAGAGTATTGGGAAATGAGTTAAGCATTCATCTTTAATTTGAAGGTGGAGGTAACCCAAGAGTTGACAGGCGTGACTATTACAGTTCTTATGTTTTATTAGTGTATTTTAACTAACAGTCCTGATTACATTTCAATACATCACGTTCGTTTTTGGAAATTCTTCTTTAAACTACTTTAGCCCTTCAGTGGAAATGTGTACTAAGAAGTAACAGAAAAGTGGTTTGAAGCTGAAATAGCTATTCAGTAAGTACAATGACCCGTTGCAAAGAAACCAGAAACACGCATGCCCTTTAGTGTCTCTCAATCTTTCGCATCTATTCAACTAACATCTATGAAATAGAAGAGCAGTTGTACAACCCATGACTTGGGTGTTGGCTTTCGGAAGTTGGAGAAAGTTAAAGGTTGGTATAATGCAACCTTCTGGCTGGGGGTAATTAAAGTGTGATTTCTATGGCCATTTCATTATTGTACAGTTTCCAGCACTACTGGCGAACAAAATATTTGTGTGTGTGTGTGTGTGTGTGTGTGTGTGTGTGTGTGTCTAATGCCTACCCACTTCACTTTACGTGATACGGGTTCCGCATACTTCGGATAGATGGCAAGACTGTGACCCATTTTATAAGCAATAGTTCACTTTTATTCACAGCTGTGGAGTACATGAGTTCATAGTGCCACACTCCAAATTCTTTTCAGAATCGAAGATACAAGCCACAAACAGTGGACGACGCTACACAGAATTAAAACACATTGATTATGTAGACTAATTTAACACAAACAGACTAAGCTGACAAGACTCAAAGTCCTTACGTCCAGACACAACGATTTATTTATTGAGAATATCTTATTTGAGAAGTCAAGATCCATTTTTAAAAGCATATCACGACAGCGCAATCATGTTTCTTTTCAACTTCTGAAGTATTTTAAGATTAATAGAGACACTTGATTGTTTATGATAAAATGCGCTGAAGTTCTGAGATTCACCGCCTGTTGGTGCTGGTGTAGCATTACAGCTCCATTAGCTGGATTAATATAAATAAACAAACGCCACTTTGCGCTGACTTCCATGCAGGCAAATCTTCTCAGAAATCACGATGAATCCTTGACGATATTCAACTGTTCAAAAAGCCTGTTTAATGAAGATTTTACAAATGTTGGCGATTAAGTGAATCTGGGTTCCCATAACGCAGATGCACGATATGTTAAAGAAATCTATTTTTCGAATGGAACTTTTGTAGACAATATTTTCAGACCATTCCAAGATTCATTTCTGCTATTTATGATTTTTGTTTATCATAAAGATCATTTCACTTTTCAGGTGTTTTCAAATCAAAACTGAAATACACAGTCAGACTAAAGGCTGGTTCACAATAAACCGGGAACGGAAACGACAACGAGAACGAGAATAGAAAAATGCTTAAAATAATTGTATTTAAATGTGACCATTCACAATTTATTGTGAATGCTCACAATTAAATACATTTATTTTAACATTATTTCCGTTCCCAGTTTATTGTGAACCAGCCTTAACGGTCGCAGGAAATACGCTATCTGATATAGGGAACACTGTTCCTCCTCATAGATCATAAAGAAAGGAAAAATTAGATCAATTGAAACTTTAGCATTTAATTAATACTTTATTTTGTCTTGGTTGGTAAATATTTTTAAATATAACACTGTCCCGAAATCAAGTTACCGTGTGCCCTTGCGCCAAAGCAAAGTTGGTCTATTTTAAGACGCTTTATCAATTGCGATGGTTATCTAGCGTCTCAGTGAAATGAAGGTGAAAATGCCAGCGAAATGAGTCCAGGATACAGCGCCGAAATTTACCCAGCATTTTCCCTTAATAGGTTGACGGAAAATTCTGGGAAAAACCTCAGCCAGGTAATTTTTCCCAACCAGAATTTGAATCCGGGCCTGCTCGGTTCACGTCCAGACACGCTAACCGTTACTCCACAGCAAATATATGTATAATAATTAAGCACTATTATATTACAAATTCTTTAACTTTCCTTTTTTCTAATTTTAGAGAGAACGTAAAGAATAAGTCATGTGTCTCATTTTTAGTGCTATTTTACTTGTCAGGTTTTCCCTTCAAAAGGGGTATCATTCTCAATAAATTTCTAATGTTTTGACTGTAACGTCTATATTCCACTACACTAAAGAAAAAATGCTGTATTGTAAAATCTGCTAATTTTATTACTATTTTTATTATTATATTAGTGAGTAGGCTAAAGTTTACGTCCAATATCCCAAATTTCTGTGCAAAGAATGTCTCCTTACTTACTGGCTTTTAAGGAACCTCGAGGTTCATTGCCGTCCTCACATAAGCCCGCCATTGGTCCCTATCCTGAGCAAGATTAATCCATTCTCTATCATCATATCCCACCTCCCTCAAATCCATTTTAATATTATCCTCCCATCTACGTCTCGGCCTCCCTAAAGGTCTTTTTCTCTCCGGCCTCCCAACTAACACTCTATATGCATTTCTGGGTTCGCCCATACGTGCTACATGCCCTGCCCATCTCAAACGTGTGGATTTAATGTTCCTAATTATGTCAGGTGAAGAATACAATGCGTGCAGTTCTGTGTTGTGTAACTTTCTCCATTCTCCTGTAACTTCATCCCTCTTAGCCCCAAATATTTTCCTAAGAACCTTATTCTCAAACACCCTTAACCCATATACCTCAAAGTGAGAGTCCAAGTTTCACAACCATAAAGAACAACCGGTAATATAACTGTTTTATAAATTCTAACTTTCAGATTTTTTTACAGCAGACTAGATGATAAAAGCTTCTGAACCGAATAATAACAGGCATTTCGCATATTTATTCTGTGTTTAATTTGCTCCCGAGTATCATTTATATTTGTTACTGTTTCTCCAAGATATTTGAACTTCTCCACCTCTTCAAAAGATAAATTTCCATTTTTTATATTTCCATTTCGTACAATATTCTCGTCACGAGACATAATTATATACTTTGTCTTTTCGGGATTTACTTCCAAACCTATCTCTTTACTTGCTTCCAGTAAAACTCCCGTGTTTTCCCTAATCGTTTGTGGATTTTCTCCTAACATATTCACGTCATCCGCATAGTAAGAATGCCTCCAGCCGGATATAAGTCGTGAATGTAGGAACTACAGTGTTTCAGACATACATTCCTAGAACTTCAATACAATACTATATAATATGACTCATGCAGTTTGTGCAAGTTTGCTTTAAGGAGTATTCTGTAACTTTTTAAACGAAATATCGATCTGAGTTTATTAATTCGGTAGATACACGGGTCATAGCTTTTTACAAATAATGAAATGCGGAACCAATTTCCGTTCCGAAGCAAACAACTCTCTCAATTCCAAATTGGAAAGCGTCAACAAAATTGGACATAATTACATGATGAAATATGGTCAAAATGTAGCAGTTTAATATCTGGGCTTGTGTTCCCCTCTTCCATTATGCAACCAAGCGCACTCTTTCGCAGGCCGAGTGTTTACGACCACATTGATTGCTTTGTTAGTTGACAAAACATTTACAGTGCGAATGCTCCCCCCTCCTCCCTCCACAACACTTTTGCTTGTTCCATTCTCTGCTGAGTATTATACTCTGTGACATTCCGTCCCAGAGGAAATTCTGGGCAATGATAACTAATACATTGTTCGCATTGACGTAAAAATCAATGCATCAAACCCTACCAGAGATCTTACATATTTTAAAACAACACTGTCCCGAAACGTGGACTAGCATCTGGCTTAAAAATACATAGATTTTAATTGACAGACATCTGACCATTTTCCAAGACTCATCAGTTTTATATATCGGAGCGAAAATTTACAGTGATTAAAACTCATTGCCTTGAAGATTGCAGGGGGCTGTACTAAGTGTCGGCTTCATAATAACAGTTTCTCGTTGCTTTATATTCTGACGATAATCAAATATATTTCCAACCACTCTCTTATCCTATATGAAATACATTATAATATAAAGTCTTTCATCAATGTCACGGTCTGCTTGATGGATGGCATTTTTCCCTCATTACAAAGTTTATAACGTTTTCCATAATTACTGGAAAACTTTAATAAAACGCCTATAACTACTGCTATACTATAATTATCATTTTACTTTTATTAGATCCTATTTTGTGGGTGTATCGAAACGACTTCAAAATGCAAACCAGGCTCTGGAAACAAAATTAAAAAAACGCACTTACTTACTTACAAATGGCTTTTAAGGAAGCCGAAGGTTCATTGCCGCCCTCACATAAGCCCGCCATCGGTCCCTATCCTGTGCAAGATTAATCCACTATCATCATATCCCACCTCCTTCAAATCAATTTTAATATTATCCTCTCATCTACGTCTCGGCCTTCCCAAAGGTCTTTTTCCCCCTGACCTCCCAACTAACATTCTATATGCATTTCTGGATTCGCCCATGCGTGCTATATGCCTGCCCATCTCAAACGTCTGGATTTAATATTCCTAATTATGTCAGGTGAAGAATACATTGCGTGCAGTTCTGCGTTGTGTAACTTTCTCCATTCTCCTGTAACTTCATCCTTCTTAGCCCCAAATATTTTCCTAAGAACCTTATTCTCAAATACCCTTAACCTCTGTTCCTCTCTCAAAGTGAGAGTCCAAGGTTCACAACCATAAAGAACAACTGGTAATATAACTGTTTTATAAATTCTAAGTTTCAAATTTTTTGACAGCAGACTAGATCACAAAAGCTTCTCAACCGAATAATAGCAGGCATTTCCCATATTTATTCTGCGTTTAATTTCTTCCCGAGTGCCATTTATATTTGTTACTGTTGCTGCAAGATATTTGAATTTGTCAACCTCTTCGAAGGATAAATCTCCATTTTTTAACATTAGTAGCAAAAGAACTAGCTTAGATATAGAATAGACTTCGTGGGAGTACAAAAAAACGCACTACTGCGAGAATATTCTTAGATAAATGGGATAGTTTATTACCTAGTCGCAAGAAAGAACAAAACAGTCTTTGACTTTCAGCATATCTATGAATGCCTTTTAGAGCTATGACATAACCACTATAACTGACAGCGTGATAGAGACGAATGTCTGTTCTGCTCTAATGCAGCAGAAAATTCTGAGCACATTCTATGTGATTGCGAAGCAATTTTCTGACTAATAATGCAGCATTCTGAAGACTTCCTTATTGCCGGCTGACATTGTACACACACTATGTAGAAAAGTTATATAGGCCTACATCAGATTTCTATAAAAGTGTAAATATTGTATAAACAGGACCAATACAAGAGAATATGTTCCGTCATAGTAAGGATAACTATGACGACGACGACGATGATGATGAAGATGACGATGATGATGATGACGATGATAATAATAATAATAATAATAATAATAATAATAATAATAATAATAATAATAATTTTGTAGAATCTCGAAACATGTTCTTAGATTGCTTGCATAGTTGGTCCTCCGATTTTGGTATTAACAATAAATTCGTAGCGACATTTATGCGACAAAACTACAATTTGTTTCCGTAAAAGTTATTTAATTTCCAAATAACGATTGTATTTATATAGCTTCGACTGGTGGTGGTGGTGCCAGTGGCGGTAGCGGTGGCGGTAGCAGTAATGGTACGTTCCCTCTGACGGTACAGAATCAACACATATCTGGCAGTGCAGGGCATTATTCGAATAATGTTTCACCTAGATGATTACTCGAGCAAATATAAAATCAAAACATTTATTTAAGATTGATTCATTCGTGAATAACGAAGCATTCGTCAATCGCAAATGAAAACATTATTAATAATTCGTTATTCGTCATTTTCAATCGTTGTGAACAGCGAGAAAATTGTAATTTTTTATGTTAATTTCGTACAGCTATGAACTTTGCGCTGACAACTGTTTGCAAACAACTAAATAAGTGAGATACTGAGAGAGTTCCGCCAAATGGGCGCCCCCTACTAGCACCATTATTTAGTAGCCAGAAAGTTGTAATATAGTTGGCAATCTCTGTCTGATACCACCCATATTTTTACATTGTTATGTATCAAATATTTTTGATAGAATGAAATTATATGATATGAAGAAGAATGTCGAGTGGAGAGTAGTGTGTTGGCAAAATTAAATTTCAAGAGTTGAAAGAAACGGGAAAATCCCGAGGAAACTCATAGCCTCCAATCTTTATCATCACTACTATCACCACACTTAACGTCAGGGATCAAACTTAAGTCCAAAAAAATTAATAAATAAATCCGCGTTCTAGTAGGCCTAATTATCCCTTTGTCAAGAAATTTTAAAAATAAAAGCTATACCATTCTCGCAAGAGGCTGGATAATATGTCTCAAGAAATGTTAAAAATTAAAAATTAACCATTCTTGCAAGAGGTTGGATAATAGTCTCAAGAAATTTTAAAAATAAACACTGAACCACTCTCGCAAGAGGCTGAATAATATGTCTCAAGAAATTTTAAAAATAAAAGCTAAACCATTCTCGCAAGAGGCTGGATAATATGTCTCAAGGAATTTAAAAAATAAAAGCTAAACGACTCTTCCAAGAGGCTGGATAATGTCTCAAGAAATTTTTAAAATAAAAAATAAACCATTCTCGCAAGAGGCTGGATAATAGTCTCAAGACATTTTAAAAATAAACACTGAACCACTCTCGCAAGAGGCTGAATAATATGTCTCAAGAAATCTATACTAATAATAAATCTGTAGCCGAAATTTTTCTGGTAATTTTAGATTTTCCAAAAATAATTGGTCCTAACATATATAATTAACCACCCTGAAACCGAAAATCGCTTTTTTGACATTTTTGTTTGTATGTCTGTCTGTCTGTCTGTCTGTCTGTCTGTCTGTATGTTTGTTACCTTTTCACGGGATAATGGCTGAACGGATTTCGATGAAAATTGGAATATAAATTAAGTTAGTTGTAACTTGGATTTTAGGTTATATGGCATTCAAAATACATTATTTAAAAGGGGGGTTATAAGGGGGCCTGAATTAAATAAATCGAAATATCTCGCTTATTATTGATTTTTGTGGAAAATGTTACATAACAAAAGTTTCTTTAAAAATAATTTTCGATACGTTTTATTCCATGAAAAATTTTGATAGGGCTGATATTTAATGAGATAAATGGGTTTTAAAATTAAAATAACTGCCATCTAAGGCCGTGTAATGAATTAAAAAACAAATGACTTCGTCTATAAGGGGCCTTGGACAGCAACAATCGAAAGCTATGAAAGATAGCCTACAGAGAATGTTTCTGTGTTTGTATGAAGTAATATCGGAAGCTAAATTAACCGATTTGTATAATTAATTATTATTTCACCATTGGAAAGTGTAGTTTCTCTAGATGGACATAGTGCTATAATATAACATAATATAATATAATATAATATAATATAATATAATATAATATAATATAATATAATATAATATAACATAATATAATATAATATAATATAATATAATATAATATAATATAATATAATATAATATAATACATAATATTATATAATATAATTTAAGTTATTTGAAGGGTTCAGAACCATAGTGGGCCAAGCGCCATTTACTGAATACGTAGAAAACAAGAGTTAAAATTAAGTTATTACCATAATTCAATGGAAACCTATAACAAGTAAAATAAAATATACACATTAAATCGAAATGATGTCAATCTTCATTAAACTATGGTTGCATGTAATAAAAATTAAGAAACATGTTAAAGGAATTGTCATTGGCCAAAATGATCGCATTTTAATTCTTTGGATGCAATTTAAATTAAGTAACATATTAAACGATTTATCCTTCCATCAAACACGAATGTTCCCTGGATCAAATGTCCTATTTTAATTATGTAATTACTTTATATTTATTTCTAACGGGTGGAGCGGAGCGCACGGGTACGGCTAGTTTTAAAAATAAAAGCTAAACCACTCTCGCAAGAGGGTGGATAATGTCTCAAGAAATTTTTAAAATAAAAACTGAACCACTCTCGCAAGAGGTTGGATAATATGTCTCAAGAAATTTAAAAAATAAAAGCTAAACCACTCTTCCAGGAGGCTGGATAATATGTCTCAAGACATTTAAAAAATAAAAACTAAACCACTCTTCCAAGAGGCCGGACAATGTCTCAAGAAATTTTAAAAATAAAAACTGAACCATCCTCGCAAGAGGTTGGGTAATATGTCTCAAGAAATTAAAAAAAAAATAAAAGCTAAACCATTCTCGCAAGAGGCTGGATAATGTCTCAAGAAATTTTAAAAATAAAAACTGAATCACTCGCGCAAGAGGTTGGATAATGTCTCAAGGAATTTAAAAAATAAAAGCTAAACGACTCTTCCAAGAGGCTGGGTAATATGTCTCAAGACATTTTAAAAATAAAAGCTAACCCACTCTTCCAAGAGGCTGGATAATGTCTCAAGAAATTTTAAAAATAAAAACTGAACCACTCTCGCAAGAGGCTGGATAATATGTCTCAAGAAATTTTAAAATAAAAACTAAACCGCTCTTCCAAGAGGTTGGATAATATGTCTTATGACATTTTAAAAATAAAAACTGAACCACTCTCGCAAGAAGCTGGATAATATGTCTCAAGAAATTTTTAAAATGAAAACTAAACCACTCTTCCAAGAGGTTGGATAATATGTCTTGAGACATTTTAAAAATAAAAACTGAACCACTCTCGCTAGAGGCTGGATAATGTCTATTAAGAGGAATAAAATTGAAATGTGTATAGCAAACTATTTTGTATATTATACATAGGCCTACACGTTAATAAATTATCACAATAAATAAATAAAAAATAAATAGATAAATAAATAAACATATATTATGGCAAAATTATCGTATTTTGATGTTGTATCCATCAATACATCATACAATTAACAACTTACTATCGATGGCTATCCCTTCAAGAGACCATTCCACTGGTAAATAATACAAAAAAACGCTGTAAAATACAGAGTTATAGGCCTAATTCTATGTTATTAGTAGGCTTTGTAATTCAGCTACCTATAAACTGGAATGAAGTTGCTTGATTCGAAGTATATGTGACGTCACAGCGCAGGTATAGGTATGTTAGTATACAAAATAGTTACGCACGCTCTGCCTTTCGCTATAATAAGTCGAAGCCGGGAAGCAGTCATAATCAGTAGTCTTATCGATCATTGCTCTTACTAGTCGTATTATTTAAATAACTACATCTTTGTAGCTGATTGAATTCATTGCAGAGGTAAAATGCCTTAGATAAGACACTCAACCATGTAATATTGCAGGGCATAGTTGAGGATATTTGAACTAAAATTTTCACTGTCAATATAGACAACAAAATAAACGTAAAAGTAACAAAAACAGTGCACTGAAAGACACCGCAATTATATCAAAAGGCACGAAATTGTGTTTAACGTAGTTCAAAAGAATCAGTACCATCAAAATCTGAAAATTATTAGGATATTAACTCCACGTTTAGCATGGATTTGTGTAGCCTACCATGATGTTCAGTGCCAACATCCCAATTAATAAATTAAATAATCTACATTTCAGGGGATTTCTATAAAAATACATAGAAAATTAGTGAGTTTTCAGTGATGCGCGACATATGCAATATTCTAATGAAACATGAAAAAATATCAGAGAATAGGAATATCTTGTACTGCATCATGCACCAATAACGTCATGTGTTATTGAAAGAATTTATTGCAATATACAATTATTTCAAGTGACATCCGCATATGTTCAAGTTCCGTAACTTACGAATGCACGTTATTATTCACTGCAAAGATCACGACGAAAATGAACATCACGGCTCAAGCATGTGTTTACTAGTACAGCTTCAAAATGTCGGGAGTTGACTGTACTCTACGAACACGCAGCGACGACTTGTTTGTTGATATCCTTATCTATTGCATCACCTGTATTCGGCGTACTATATAACCAATGTGTCTTTAACTTCAGTCTTTAGGTAGCTGGAATACGAAGCCTAGTTATTATTAGTAAAGAGCGAAAATGGATTGCGTACTGAGAGAATACAAGTTTACTACACAGACTGCCTTAATGACGTCACGAGTGTGGGTGGAGTTGCACCTCTCAGGTACGCTGACTTTACGCTCCACAACTCATTGGAGTGGACGTGATTTCGTAACATTTATTTACCATTCTTCGGCAGTTCTTTGTTTACTCCCGTACTTCTACACTTTGTGGCACATTTCGTAACTTCTTCTCTTAGTTCTTCACATTCATCCACACGTCTTCACTTCTTTATTCGTACATCTGGACTACGTACAGCATTTCTTTACTTCCCATCGTAATTCTTCTCGTTCTTCCTACTTATTTACTTAATTTCGTAGCATTTATCTACTTTTATATCAAAACATCGGTGAGATATGCTGAAAGCAAATAATTCTCGGCATTTGATGCTGCAGTTATTTGTTGAAGAGTTTGGACTTCAGCACTTCTTTACGGACAGTTTAAGCGAGAGGAGAATACTTCTGTTATACCCGTGTCTACTTTCATATATTGTTGTTCATTGCAACAAATGCAACCATGAAGGAAGGGAAAGTAATGCAAAGTAAGGTAATATACATTTT
The DNA here is from genome assembly GCF_040183065.1 of Periplaneta americana. NCBI lineage: Eukaryota > Metazoa > Arthropoda > Insecta > Blattodea > Blattidae > Periplaneta > Periplaneta americana. The sequence continues at coordinate 141,025,123 of NC_091117.1, forward strand.
ATATATGTGCTTAATGTAAGAATTCATTGTAAGTAAGTATATTATAATGCTGTAACACACTGAATTGTGCATATTGTAAATAAACGTAGTAACTTAATGTGAAATATAAGCAATAGGTGTTTTAATATCTTAAAGTACTTTCACGGATCAGTATAAATATGTAGCTCAAACGACTGTACCGCCAAGTTCAATTGGGGTTCTGGCTGTAGAGAAAGACAGTATGCTGCACTGCCTTACGTGCTGCTCATGGTCATACCTATAGTAATGTTGCAGTTAACCTTGCGGTTTACAAAATCCAAATGCGCTCTCTATATAGTTATTAGCTAAGCGCATTGGTCCTAATTTATTTATTTATTTATATTCCGATAAGCACTATAGCTATAAAAGTAAGCATTCTGTGGATTGTTGTTGTGTGATAAGCAGGGAACGGATTTATATGGACTAAAAATATATGAAATATGTAAATATATATGTAGTTATTTTTACCAAAATATGGAATTAAATATGGATTTTTACCAAAATATGGAATTAAATATGGACTTAAAATTATAAAAAAATGACTATGTACGTTAAATATTGGTACATTTTAATCAAACTAAACAAAAAATATAATGGACGTACCTTATCTTCCAATGTAGTTTCAACAAAACACAATTTTTATTGTCTGTTACCATAACAATAGGTTACAAACATTTCTTTCAAGTGCTGAAAAGTGAATCTTCTTCTATTGTCTCTGAGGATAGATTTATACTGACTAAAAGAGCGTTCGACGTCACAAGAAGTAACTGGTACATAATTCAATTTCACAATGTCTGCTGGGGATAAGTCCAAGTTAATCTTCACTGTTGATTCACCACTCATCACAGCAACAACCTTTTGTAGTTCTTCATATCCAGGGTTTTTTGAAAGTACAGTGTCCACCTTAGCTCTTACTGCATCTGCAACTTTACCTCTACCACGATTCAGTTGTTCCACAGTACTATTTATAATTTCAAAACTTTCAGATAGTGAAAGGTGCCTATTTTGGAGACTTTTGAGCGTTTTTATGATGCATGAAAATGTATGCTGAATGTGAGCTAAGTCATTCTTCACACTTATGTCACAGGTAACTGTTTTCGCAGTATCAATTGAGACTGCATCTTCAGAGTCCAATGCAAGGAGAACATTGTTAATAGAGTCTATATGTTCGGCATAATATTCAACTGCTTCTAGCCATGTACCCCATCTAGTTAAAATTGGCTTTGGTGGCAATGGAATTTCAGGGTACATTTCTTTCAACACGTTAACTCTACTGGGAGCTTTGAGAAATACTTTTTTCACTGATGAAATCAACAAATCTACTTTAGGGAAATTGTCTCTGACCACTTCTGCCACACGATGAAATGCATGCGCCACACAAGTAAAATGAGTCAATTTAGGATATACAACAGATAATGCTTGTCCAGCTTTGACCATATAAGGGGCAGCATCGCTAATAAAGGATAACACATTATCGTACATAATACCCTTTGGCCACAGGATACCCATAGCTTCGTTGAACAGTTTAACTATAGTTTTGTTATTGCACTTTTCTAGAACATCACAATGTAAAAGAATTCGTTCAGAATATTGTTCACTTAACAAACCGGTAACTACATTACCAACAAGTCTACCTTCTTTGTCGGGAGTCTCATCAATGGAAACCCAAATTGAACTATCTTTAATTTCATCTCTTATCTTCTGTATTGTCTCATCGTAGATGGATGGAGCATACGTCTTCCTAAGTGTTGACTCATCCGGGATTGTATGTTGAGTATATTTTTCAAGGAATTCCCTGAAGACCTTATTCTTTAGTTTGTAGAGAGGAATATCAGCAGAGATGAGAGAACGGCACAGGTCGATGTTAAACTCAGATCTTACATTCGATGTTGTTGGTTGTGTTAAAAACAATTGTCTCTGCTTGGAATTTAGTTGTTTGTTGGCCTGATGTTTACTAGTTGTAATGTGTTGTTGCACCAGGAACTTTTGTGTAGATGATACTGCACACTGACACAAATTACAAAATAATATTTTATTGTCAGTTGATAAACCATCTTCTTTAAATTCTGAAATGTAACTTGTTAGTTTTGATTTTAAATTGACTGAATGACGTACTTTTGGCATATTTACCGTCTTTATAGTATGATTTACAAAACTGAACCTATGTGTACTCTGACTGGCATTTAACTGTTGAGCTGCACAACTGAAGTCTGTTAAAAATTTTAAATTAAATTAATACAGTTTTGTAACTTACTTTCCCATTGTTGATAGGACTGCTAATTTTCAAATAACTCTGATGTTAAAGGGATTACTGAACATGTGTTTAAATCTCTATTGTTGAAATGTATTTTTAAAAGTTAATGGAATTTTGTTTTGTTTTATTGTTAAACCTAATATAATATGGACTGTTTTATATGAAATATGGAAAATATATGGAAATTAAGGAAAATATGTACTAAACTCTAAAATATGGAAAAATATGGAAAATAAAAGTAGGATTTTTCAACCCTACACATTGTGAAACATAAAGATAATGCAAAATATAAATTATATGAGCTTTATAAGTAAATATGTATTTACATATAAATCCTTTCCCTGGTGATAAGTAAGCAATGTAGTTAGCACAGTCAAAAACTAAAGTTTGGCTGAATTGCGTTGCTTGAATTTGTAGAGTGATGTAACAGCTAACCCAGGCATGTTCAGCGCGGGCATTTCTAGCCTTTAAATGAGGTGCAACAGTGACGTGGAACATCTTTAAGCGTGTGCCTGCATGCGATTCTGAGATTTTACATTAATGTTGCACCTCGTTTAAAGTTATAAATACCAGCGCAAAACACACCTAGACTTTAAACAATAACTCATGTCATGCGTTGATGTCGCGCTCCTGTTTGAAAGTTGAGTCGTTTATTCTTTCTCTGGAAGTGCAGCAATTATAATTAATTTTATCACTTTCGCCACTGCTACTGCACCTGATATTTAAGTCAGCTGACATTTTAAGTACGCTTCATAGCATTAACATTTTACGGGTAGGAAGTTCTGCTACGGTGCTACTAATACTTCTGTGCAACAAAAGATACATAATTTCACTTGTATAAATAATAAGCGTTGTGTAATATTAGATAAGTGTCATCCAATGAATGTGACCGATACTGGGAAGCAAGAGATCGTATGGATTAATGGTGACTGCGCCAAAATCCTGCCATTGGAAAGAAAAAATTAACAACTACACAATAATGCTCCGGTTTGATTAGTTATAAGCAGGGAACGGATTTATATGGACTAAAAATATATGAAATATGTAAATATATATGTAGTTATTTTTACCAAAATATGGAATTAAATATGGATTTTTACCAAAATATGGAATTAAATATGGACTTAAAATTATAAAAAAATGACTATGTACGTTAAATATTGGTACATTTTAATCAAACTAAACAAAAAATATAATGGACGTACCTTATCTTCCAATGTAGTTTCAACAAAACACAATTTTTATTGTCTGTTACCATAACAATAGGTTACAAACATTTCTTTCAAGTGCTGAAAAGTGAATCTTCTTCTATTGTCTCTGAGGATAGATTTATACTGACTAAAAGAGCGTTCGACGTCACAAGAAGTAACTGGTACATAATTCAATTTCACAATGTCTGCTGGGGATAAGTCCAAGTTAATCTTCACTGTTGATTCACCACTCATCACAGCAACAACCTTTTGTAGTTCTTCATATCCAGGGTTTTTTGAAAGTACAGTGTCCACCTTAGCTCTTACTGCATCTGCAACTTTACCTCTACCACGATTCAGTTGTTCCACAGTACTATTTATAATTTCAAAACTTTCAGATAGTGAAAGGTGCCTATTTTGGAGACTTTTGAGCGTTTTTATGATGCATGAAAATGTATGCTGAATGTGAGCTAAGTCATTCTTCACACTTATGTCACAGGTAACTGTTTTCGCAGTATCAATTGAGACTGCATCTTCAGAGTCCAATGCAAGGAGAACATTGTTAATAGAGTCTATATGTTCGGCATAATATTCAACTGCTTCTAGCCATGTACCCCATCTAGTTAAAATTGGCTTTGGTGGCAATGGAATTTCAGGGTACATTTCTTTCAACACGTTAACTCTACTGGGAGCTTTGAGAAATACTTTTTTCACTGATGAAATCAACAAAACTACTTTAGGGAAATTGTCTCTGACCACTTCTGCCACACGATGAAATGCATGCGCCACACAAGTAAAATGAGTCAATTTAGGATATACAACAGATAATGCTTGTCCAGCTTTGACCATATAAGGGGCAGCATCGCTAATAAAGAATAACACATTATCGTACATAATACCCTTTGGCCACAGGATACCCATAGCTTCGTTGAACAGTTTAACTATAGTTTTGTTATTGCACTTTTCTAGAACATCACAATGTAAAAGAATTCGTTCAGAATATTGTTCACTTAACAAACCGGTAACTACATTACCAACAAGTCTACCTTCTTTGTCGGGAGTCTCATCAATGGAAACCCAAATTGAACTATCTTTAATTTCATCTCTTATCTTCTGTATTGTCTCATCGTAGATGGATGGAGCATACGTCTTCCTAAGTGTTGACTCATCCGGGATTGTATGTTGAGTATATTTTTCAAGGAATTCCCTGAAGACCTTATTCTTTAGTTTGTAGAGAGGAATATCAGCAGAGATGAGAGAACGGCACAGGTCGATGTTAAACTCAGATCTTACATTCGATGTTGTTGGTTGTGTTAAAAACAATTGTCTCTGCTTGGAATTTAGTTGTTTGTTGGCCTGATGTTTACTAGTTGTAATGTGTTGTTGCACCAGGAACTTTTGTGTAGATGATACTGCACACTGACACAAATTACAAAATAATATTTTATTGTCAGTTGATAAACCATCTTCTTTAAATTCTGAAATGTAACTTGTTAGTTTTGATTTTAAATTGACTGAATGACGTACTTTTGGCATATTTACCGTCTTTATAGTATGATTTACAAAACTGAACCTATGTGTACTCTGACTGGCATTTAACTGTTGAGCTGCACAACTGAAGTCTGTTAAAAATTTTAAATTAAATTAATGCAGTTTTGTAACTTACTTTCCCATTGTTGATAGGACTGCTAATTTTCAAATAACTCTGATGTTAAAGGGATTACTGAACATGTGTTTAAATCTCTATTGTTGAAATGTATTTTTAAAAGTTAATGGAATTTTGTTTTGTTTTATTGTTAAACCTAATATAATATGGACTGTTTTATATGAAATATGGAAAATATATGGAAATTAACGAAAATATGTACTAAACTCTAAAATATGGAAAAATATGGAAAATAAAAGTAGGATTTTTCAACCCTACACATTGTGAAACATAAAGATAATGCAAAATATAAATTATATTAGCTTTATAAGTAAATATGTATTTACATATAAATCCTTTCCCTGGTTATAAGTAAATTTACTTAATATTGCGTAACGTCAAAATGTCGTTTCAAACGTATTATTCATTACTGTTCAAAACGATCTTTGAAATACCAAATCCTTGTACTAATGTATACACTTCAAATTTTTACCAAAGGACCTAATATGATTGGAAGATTCTCAATATTTTTAAACCAGTCGCATATCATAAATTTAAGTGTTGTTTCTGCGTAGGACTGAATAATTATTCAATAAACTATATGCAACATTAAGAAACGAAAGATAATACCACTATTAACTCGATAAGAAAACAAGATAATATTAGAAGAAAATGAAGATACAAAGGACAAATAAAGAAGCAAAAAGAGCAAAAAGAGATAGGCAGACAGAGAGACCGAAAAGGCGGACGAACAGACAGACAAATTAGACTAGATAGATAGATAGGTAGATAGGTAGGTAGGTAGGTAGGTAGGTAGGTAGGTAGGTAGATAGATAGATAGATAGATAGATAGATAGATAGATAGATAGATAGATAGATAGATAGATAGATAGATAGATAGATAGATAGATAGATAGACAGACAGACAGACAGACAGACAGACAGACAGACAGAGAGACAGATAGATAGATAGATAGATAGATAGATAGATAGATAGATAGATAGATAGATAGATAGATAGATAGATAGATAGATAGATAGATAGATAGATAGATAGATAGATAGATAGATAGATAGATAGATAGACTAAGAAGTGAAGGAATATAACTTCTGCCTCATACGTTCTACGTCTTAAAACACACATTAATTATTTTGGTTAGGTTTGAGGCATTACCTGCGTAATGAAGTTAATAACATAGTGGTATCGCGATTGACTTACGTAACTACAAAATAGCAGACGGGTGAGCACTTGCTACGATATTGAAGTCGAAGTGCAACCTACAAGTGTTCCTTACGCAACAGTGCAGCCTACTTGAGATGTGAGAGCTACCGTTCGGAACACACGTAATCATGAGCAAGAGATGAAGTCGGACTTCCTTTGAAGGAAGCGCACAGCAGAGTAACGCAATGCTTCCATCTGGCATCTCCAAAGAAACCAGCCTGAGAACTTCTACAAATAAAACACTTAGCGATTAGGAAATTAATCCTACATCATGCAAAAGATAATTTAAACACCATGCCCTCATTTAATCTATCGACGCTCTCTGAATTGTCAAATACAGTAAAGCGTTATGCGTATGCATAATGAAGTACTCACAGAAATACACAAAGTGAGTACTGTAATCCATTTTGAAGTCCAAGATATATAATGCAAAACACGTAACAATTCAGTGTAAGCTAATACCACAATCTAGTATATACAGACACGAAGCTTGAGTTTATGAGGGTACTAGGAACAATTTAGACTATGCTAGTACCTTAGTAGTTCGTACTTACATTTTCTTTCAATGGCAGCAAATTCGGTTACAAATCCAGCCAATCTGGATCTTATTCATGTCAAGGAAATTGACAAATATTCGTTTTACGGGGATTCAATGAAAGTATTTTGTATTTTATTTTTCTGTGTTATTTTAAGCGGTAGCTCTGCTTCAAATTGCAAGTGTTGGTAAAGAATCAGAGCTCGCATATTTGATAGTACAATTTCCAATGCCATGCAAATCCAATAACAACCCTGTTATGGACAAATGAATGAATGAATAAATAAACAAGTAATACAATTATTGTTGCTCGAAATTTCTACAATAAAATATAACATATTTACTTCACCCAGTACTATTTCCCTTCTTACAATTCTCTATCATTGTGTCCGATAACGTTATTCATACTTCACTTTCTGATGATGCGTTTCAAACGCACTACTAGATTGGTCCCCATTATACTAAAAATAAAACCATAACCTTCATAGTATGTCTGCTTCTTTCTCTTTCTTATAGGCGTATGATTTCAATTACAATTCAGGTTGTCGTAAAACAAGACGATTTTTCCTTACAAAGGCTTACCAGTCCGTAATTCGGTGTTCTGTCCCTATGAATACCTCATTAACACCTTTTGAACATTGACCTTTTGCCAGTACCTTGTATACTGCTATCCTTTCTTAATTAGCAGTTTTTACTTCCCCATAATCCGGCGTATAAAGAAAAACTGTTGTGATGCTGAAAAGAATCGAATTCCAAACCTTTGCGGAAATACACGTTTCCAACATGTCCATCTGACTTACTCATTGTAGCCTATATATAGCAATTTATTCCAAGGAGTAAACGATTCTGTTCATATTCACAATTTGTAAACATTCTGTAAATTAATTCAACTGAGAATAATGTACATGAAATACAGCAATTTATACTACTTATTTTAAAAATAAAAAATCAATCTAAGACTTGAAGCAATTTATAGAATAGATATACCTATGCAAATTACTTCGAAAAATTAACGCGACTCTAGATTTTACACTAATAAAGTTGTAGGCAATGGCGCAGGAAGGGGGTGCTCACTGGGCTGAAGCCACCCTCATTTTTCAACAAACATTTAAAAATCATATTAAATTTAAATCATGAAAAAACAATTCAAATTGGCGTTATGAGTAGACACTGAAATAAAAATATTATTTGTCTCTTTCTACCGACAATGACCAATATTTAGAATAATAAATCCTCCACTGTTTCTGATGGTAAGTTGTTTTAAGTTAATCAATGATTTTCAAAGGAATTTCAGCACAATAACTAGACCTATATTTAGGGCTGGCGTTTAGTCTATTCATTCACTCTGCAACGACGAAGAATGGATTTTGCTTTATAACAACTTTTCGAGAGTCTAGATTGATTTTAACCTTCATAGTATTGAACGATATTTATTATTGTCTTTTAAATATGCTGCATGTACATTACAGGCACTTTTACCAAGTCATGTTCCAAACGATTGTCCCCTCCTCTTAAATTCCTGGCTACGCCAATGGTTGTAGGGTATAAATTTCTGTAAAAAAAAAGTAATCTATATTTTGGAAATTAGGTCCTTGCATCCAACTGTATCTCTTCAGAAACAATTGTAGCCTTAGAAAATATCTACAAAAACTACTTTATAAAATTACCATAACCTTATTCACAAAGAAAAGAGACAAAAAAGTAAACATAGGCCTACTTTTACGTAATATTTTTGTTGTTATAATGCACAGTCAAAATTTCTTCCACGCCACAAATAATGTAAAATCTAGACGACATCGGATTATGTAATTATTTGTAACAAACGATTACCTTACTAGTACAGTAAAATCCAATAGTGCTTTCGGCTTGCTTTCTACTATCTTTGGTATGCTGTTAAGTTAATATAGTTTTAATCTAATTAATAATGAGTCATTATAAAAAAACTATAATGTCTTGTAACACTTCTATGAATTTCAAATCTCAATTTTATCCGCGGCTATGGCTAAATGGCTACCATATTTGATTACCACCGAAGCCGTTCGTGGTTCAATTTACAGTGTCAACGGAGATTTATTTCCATTCCACAGGATTGGGTGTTTATCCGCTGTCTTGTAGGTAAATAGGCTATTGTATCTGCGGTGACTCTCCATCGTGCTGACCACACGGTCAGGGATGTCCACAATGAAAGAGCGAGAGCTTTGTATTAGTCTAAATCGGTGGTTCCCAAACTTTTTTGATCGCGAATCCCTTTCGACTCGAAAAAATGTTCACGGATCCCCAAATTAATATAGATATAAATATAATATGCCTCCATATTTATATTCTGTACATACAGTGAAACCTCTCATTTACGGATATCGAAGGGACGTAACAATCTGGCCGCATTTGGGAGGTGTCCTTTATTGGGAGGGACGTTCCTCAATCAAACAGTAAATTTATAATATGCATTATGTATCCCTTCACACTTTAAATGAAATGTATTAGACCTACTGTAGTTTAATTCTAAATACAGTATACTATACTACAGTAAATTCTTTGCAACTTTGAACTACAGTAGATAAGACCGAAAGAGGAAAATACAGTACTGTGCCATGCAATTTTATTGTAGGTCTACAGTTATGCAGTACTGTAATTTACAGTTTTACGTTCAGGTGCCATGTCTCTCGAAACAGAACTGATTAAAGTGAAGAGAATAATCCTACTAACACTATCATGAGTCGAATACAACTTCACGATTGAGGAAACCTTGGACCCTTTTATGACTTTTTTTTTTATCCACCCGCTTCCAGCTAACAAGGGAGAGCCGGTTGGGCTAGTGGTAGCCTACGAGACCCTTATTGTCTTCTTTCATGTTAAGGAATTTCTATACAGTTCTCAAAACTAAATTTTCCATTTTTGTAACATATTAAGTCTTGAAATAAAAAATTCTGTCCGCAGTCAGGAGGTAAAGCAAGCTTTAGGACTATGAAACAGCTGTCCGTGTCCGTGTCTGTGTGACCGTAAACGAGAGGTAAATTTATCATTATTTTTATATTATTTCAGTTGGGACATAAAAATCTGTCCGTATATGAGGAGTGTCCGTATCTTGGAGGTGTCCGTAAAGAGAGATTTCACTGTATTTAACATCGACAGCATGTCTACAACTACATTAATTACCATACCTAGCCATGAGTTCAAAAGCATGCAGTATATTCTGGAGAGAAAAAACTGCAAGCATTCACACACACCAAGCAGATAAGAACTAACTAATTAAAACTAATAACTCGCCACCCTTGCCAAGCAGACAACAATTTTCAATAGAATAGACTACCTTAACTGATAGGCCTAAAAGAAAATAGTGTGTTTTTTTACAACAGCTCGAAGGCCAGCTCACGTAAGGGTGAGACCTGGTCATCTACCCTTGCCGATATACTAACTTTCAAAAATACAGTTGCGTATATTACTGTCCAATCGTGTCGAGAAAAACGGTAGTATTACGTTATTTATTTCAAAACGTATATTACCAACCGCGCATCCCCTGATAAATGTTGGTGGATCCCCAGGGATCCACGGAGTACACATTGGGAACCACTGCACTGGTCTAAATCAATGGTTCCCAAACTTTCTGAAGCCGCGACGCACCTTCAGGAGACAGTTTTGTCCACGACCTACCATCCCCAATACCGTACCGGTTTTAACCCATTCTGAAAGTATAAATTCCTGTAAAATCGAAAACAACGATAATTTTACTGAAAATCAGTGGATGCCACCCAAAGGAAGAGCAAAACAGAAGCACATGGTGCAACAATGACGCGAAATGACGCGACATCGAAGTGGTCTCATTGTCGGATCACAGCAGAGACAATGCCAAATAGCTATATTTTTTCTTCTACATCGAGAAGCTCTTCATTGCCATATGAGGCGGATTGTGTTTAAAATCAGTCATTAATGTGGTAAATTCCGTCGAAGAAAGAGCGTCGCAAACTTGTATTTTCAGCTAAATTTGTGTGAATACATTGGTTGGTTATACGAAAATCTTCTTTACCACATGGAAGTAAAATCGCTTTCGTGAGATGTGTTGAAAAGAGTTTCACAGTCAAGAGGAGAACTTTTATTGTACCTACAAGACGAGAAATCAGAATATGAAAACATATTTTCCAGTTCTCTTTGGCCATCTTTGCTGATATTTTCTAACATTTAAATACTTTGAATACTAGTTTGCAAGAACAAGATGAATATTTATGCTAAGATGAAGAAATGAATAGTTTCAAAACCTGTAAAATTTATAATAGAAAAGTATGTACCATCTTCAAAGATCCGATTTTTACACTTTTCGTCGGATTTTTGCATAAGCACACGTATTCGGCGTCTCTGATACCAAGAAATACGTTTTGAGTATGCCGTCTGTCTATCTGTGTCTCTCTCTCTGTCTGTCTGTCCACCTATCGGTCCGTTTGTTTTTGTAGAACAATTTCTCCGACACTATTCCTCATTTTGTTCATACTCAATATCCACATGTCACTTTTACCAGGGAATTACAAGTATATTCATGAAATAGATTTTAAGTAAAAATTGAATATGTCTTTAAAAGCAGCATGATGTTCCAGTTAAAGACGAACCCAACAATTTTATTAATGGCTGCGCCTCATTGTTCAAGGATTAGCATCGCTATTCTCATAAATAGAAAAATTATATCACAAATTATTGTAATAAACGTATAACAATTTTATGTAAATTTCTTCAAAATGACTACATAAACGAAAGTCTACAATTTATAAATGAATTCAGATGTCACAATGCTTTTTGTGTTAAATCCAGAAAACGAATATCCATTGTCTTATTTGGATCCACATTAATTCATTTCATTAATTTTTTAAAACAACATTCGAAAATAAACAAAATAACATCACTTACAGAATGATACGATCTGAATTGCTACAAAACATGTAAGACGTATCATGGGAAAGTATATGTTACCTTCGTCGCAATAGTTTTTACTTTCTGACATAGACTTGTAGGTCTACCATGAAAGTTTCTTAATTTTTTAACTCACATTTTCGCGCACATTTAAATTTTTTCTATTTTCAATCCTGGAGCATAAACAAGTACGAGGTTTTGGACGATTAGAATATTTAAATCTTATTGCCACAATGACGTTTTCTTGACTTATAATTTCCATACCAAAATAATTTAATGCAGTCGCCTAACAAATAAATGTAACTTCAGTTTCGAGTAGGCTATACCTGAAATTTTCGTATCATGATTGTTCAAAAACATAAATATCTACGCAATTACCGCTAGGTGACCTGCATTTTCTCTTATAGAATGTGGAATAGAGGTATAAAACACTATTTACATTTTGACTACCATAGCGGGACCCATTCTTATTCCCTTGAATTAGATTTTTTAGATAACGCCAGGGCTATAAACTTAACGAACCTTATCTCATTTCAGTAGATCACATTACAGGTCACACAGCTATTTTTTTATATTAGAAAATATATGTATTTTTATCTTAATTCCTGTACGAAGCAGGGAAAACATTTACGATATTAAAGTGAAACACAACAAAAAAGTATATAACAAAAATGAAGTCATTACAAAAAAATTCAGCTAGTTACAGTTTTTCGGTTATAATACCGTACTTAACGTTCATAGCACCTGATAATGATCATATTCACGAAACTATCTGGACAATTCATTAATAGATTTCTGCCCAAGGGCAGGTACTTTACTGCAAACCCAGCATTATCCAATTTTCCGTCTTTTCCTCCTTCCTCTTAAGTCTCCGCATATCATTCATATATATTAATGTTGTCTATCTTCTGCCCCGAACTTTTTTCCCGTTCACCATTCCTACCAGTACATCCTCCAGTAGACAGTTTCTTCTTAACAAAGGTTATTAGAGGAGAAAAATTCGCTCCGGTGCCGGGGATCGAACCCAGGTCCTTGGTTCTACGTACCAAGTGCTCTAACCACTGAGCCACGTAATTGGTACGCAGAACCAAGGATCCGGGTTCGATCCCTGGCGCCAAAGCGAATTTTTCTCCTCTAATAACCTTTGTTACCATAACGGATAAATTTTGTAGGACCAAAAAATTAATCTTTATGTAGTTTCTTCTTAGCCAGTGAACCAGCCAATTTCTTGTTCAGTTCTTGATCAATTTCAACATTATTCTTTCTTCACCCACTCTTTCTAGCACAGTTTAATTTCTTATTTTATCTATTTCACACGGTCCACTCTTCTAAATATCCACATTTCAAATGCTTTCGTTGTAATGTCCATGTTTCTATGCCATATAATGGCACACTCCACATAACGGATTTCATTAGTCCCGTCCTTAGTTCTTTTTACAAAGATCCGCAGAAGATGCTCCTTTTCATATTAAAAGCTTCTTTGCCATTTTTATCCTCCTTTTGACTTTCTGACAGCAATTCATTTTATTACTTATAGTGCACCCCAAGTATTTGAAACTGTCTACTGCCTCATTTCCAATTCGTACCGTTTACCTTCTTTATTTTTCTTCCGATAACCATGGTCTTCTTGTATGCACTTATTTTCACCCCATATTGCTCACAGCTGTGATGTAGCTCAATAGCATACTTCATATCATCTCTTCCACGCCATAGGATATTATCATCAGTAAATTTTATGCACTTTTTCTTTTTCTTCCTACCATCATCCTTCCCATGCTCTGAACATAATTATTCTTCACTAAAGCCTCCAAGTAGATGTTGAACAGGGTAGGTGATGCGTACTCTTCTCTCTATTCTATAAATGAGTAATACATTTATTTATTCAACACCATATTGTAATTGTAGCAAATTCCAACAAAGTAAATGGTATCGAATTGCTTACTCATAGATATGACACGTACTTGGAGGAATGTGTACTTATAAATTTAAGATGTATACAGGGGCGCATGTAGCTACTTGGCGCCTCTAGGCAGACAAAAATATTTCGCCCCTTATTTCGATATGAATGTACCACCAAATAACCAACATCAACAATACCGTAATTGAATAATAATAATAATAATAATAATAATAATAATAATAATAATAATAATAATAATAATAATAATAATAATAATAATAATAATAATAATTGCATACTGAACTCTTCCAAGTCAAGTCAGGCAATGACTGGTCTACAGCATGCTCTCTTTGCTGCAAATTCGTCGATCACATCTTCATAGTCTAGTTGCTGTGTAATGTCAGAATTCATGGAAAGAACGGCAAAACTGCTGACTCGATCTTGCGACATGGGTGACAAGAATATCCATAATGCAATTTCTAAATTAGGAAACAGTTCTTGAATGTGGTTTTCAAGCATACTTTATAAAATATACTCAAGGCTGTTACTTTTATTCCGTTGCTCTTAATATAGCCTATACTTTAATTCTTCCAAGTCGTCTTTGTAACGCTCTTACAGTCTTCTAGCACTAATAGTTCAGTGTTGTTTCGTCCAGGCAAATTACTTAGAACCTCAAATTTGCTATAAAACTCTTCCAATGCTTCTTTCAAATATCAATCTGTCTCTAATAACCAGAAATGTTTTTTAAGGTTATCACGTGAGACACGGTGAGAAGGCATAACATCTAAAAAGTGCTATGATCGCTCTGTGACACTATTATTGAAAAACTGTCCTTTTTTCCATTGGCAGACCGTTGATTAAATTTGAACTGATTGTTGCCAGTGTTATTCATATCTTTTCCACTGTGAGTTTAAGTTTATGTACTCTTTTAAACAGTTATGAATAATATATATATATATATATATATATATATATATATATATATATATATATATATAACAGTAATAGCTTAAAAACCGTCCCTTCAAATCTGCCGCCCTAGGCAGCTGCCTAGTCTGCCTAGGCCTAAATACACCTCTGGATGTATATAGTTCGAGAAAATTTGTTTTTCACTTGTAATTAAAATAAATAAATATAGTATACATTTTTTATTCCTAACTAAAATTTAAATATTAATTAATCTAGTACAAATATATCTGTATTTACTCAGAAGATATTATTTTGAAGGACAGAAGTGAAACAGAAATAACAATCTTTCTTTTCAGCACCATACTGAAGTAGAATTATCGACACTTCTATTTTCATGTTTCAGTAATTTCCCGATATTTCTGATAAATGTACAATAAACTTCTATTTTCATGTTTCAATAATTTCCCGATGTTTCTGATAAATGTACAATAAAATAGCTTGAAATGATTATAATAGCAATCACTGACTGAAATAAAATTAAACACTGAGTCTACCTCCTATGTGCATTCTGCAATGCTTGGGAATAGTGGCATAAGTCAGTTTCCACAAACATTTTTTATTAATTTATTGACAACATACGAAACATCTACTCGCTTGGGAAAAGAGACATAAGTATTTCTCCCATTACAATAATTCATACAGAAGAAAATCAAATCCACATAAAACTGTGCGAAGACAGTTTTTTTCCTTCTCCTGTAAAATTAACATTTTTGACTTGTTTCACTTTTCCCGAGCACTACAGCATTCTAAATAATTATGGTTTCATTTTCTTTTTTTAACTAATCCTACGTCAATGAAAATTGGTGAATTACTAATATTTTGTTTATTTAGAAACAAGCTTATCACAATAATACTCGTAATCATGGTAATTCATTACTGATCTTAAATAACTACAGAATCGACTCGACATTAAAAGTGCACATCAATCCACTAAACCAGCGTAGAATGATCAATAAGAAGGAAGAGTATTTCTCTGCACTTTCCAGTGATTCGGTCTGATCTAATATGGCTTCTATACCAGTCTATTTGCTCGCTGAGTCTCAGTCATTTTATGATTGCCTTCTTGACCTCCTTCAGATATCGTCTCACAGACACCACTCTCACTTATAATTAAAATTCGTCACATATTCTTGAATTTGTAATGTTAAAATATAATTATTGAGTCATAAAGGAAGCATTTGTTTTTATATTCAGAATGTGTCATATAAATTGAAGTAAAGTAAATTGTGACTAATATAAATGGAGAAATTTTATTATTATTATTATTATTATTATTATTATTATTATTATTATTATTATTATTATTATTGGCAAGATTATTGTTACAATGTTGTCTCAGTGCTTTCATTGACTTTAGGCTATAGACTATTGATCAGAATGTCAAAAATGAAATTAAATAAAATTACAAGTTTTTCTAATTTGGGGAATTATTATTATTATTATTATTATTATTATTATTATTATTATTATTATTATTATTATTATTGGTAGTAGCAGTTCTGTATGGTTGTGAAACTTGGACTCTCACTTTGAGAGGGGAACAGAGATTAAGAGTTTTTGAGAATAAGGTTCTTAGAATAGTATCTGGGCCCAAGAGGGATGAAGTTACAGGAGAATGAAGTTACACAACACAGAACTGCACGCATTGTATTCTTCACCTGACATAATTAGGAACATTAAATCCAGACGTTTGAGATGGGCAGGGCATGTAGCACGTATGGGCGAATCCAAAAATGCATATAGAGTGTTAGTTGGGAGACCGGAGGGAAAAAGACCTTTGGGGAGGCCGAGACGTAGATGGGAGCATAATATTAAAATGGATTTGAGGGAGGTGGGATATGATGATAGAGGCTGTATTAATCTTGCACAGGATAGGGATCGATGACGGGCTTATGTGAGGGCGGCAGTGAACCTGCGGGTTCCTTAAAAGTCATTTGTAAGTAAGGTGGTGGTGGTGGTGGTGGTGGTGATGGTGGTGGTGGTGGCAGTAGTAGTAGTAGCTTTATTCTGCTGCTGGTAATATTACTCGTAGTTGAGGCGTGAAAAGATGATTGTCATTATTTATTATTATTTTATTTTATTTCTATTGTTGTTGAAATTAGTTTAAAGAATTAAAAGATGATATCGGTCGTTGTAACAATATTCAGAGCCAGAGCAACGCACTGAATAAAACAATCTCGACAGCACACACCAGCAAGCGACGTTGACCTACAACAAATTCAAACAAGACAGTTCAAGCAGTGGTGGGAGATATGTGCTATACCAACAGTTAGATATGCGCACCATGAAACCTTGTGTCTTGCAATTACTTTGAATCAAGTTTGTTGTCATTTGATGATATGGGTTTCCACTAATGTTGGGAGTATTCGAATAAAAGATACAAATTGTTCGATTCTTGTAAGTTCTCGAGATATATTTCGAATCGTGAACAAGTATTCGAATACTTTGATCAGATGGCAGATGCTGCGAGAACTGAAAGATGAGAACAGAAAGAAACAGTAGAGAAGAAAGTTCTCGAGAACACCGATTGCTCATCAATTCTAAACATTCGGCTAATATCGCCTACAAACATGAGGTGGGCAATAAAGACTTGCTCCAGATCATCTCTCTGTCTCATCTCTCTTCTCTTTCGTTCTCTCATGTAATTACGGAGCGCAGGAATTCAACATCTTTACCGGAAGTTGCAAATAACAACAGCATGTGATTAGAATAAAAAAAAATATATAAACTCCTCTGTTTACACAATACACTGCTGTCACTGCTATCGATACCGCTGTCATGCTGGATGTTGGATAAGAGAACCGAGAAGCGAGAACTACTCGAGAACAACCGAGGTGAGTAATCAAATCGTTAATCGAATGATAAAAGTATTCGAGAACTTTCATTGAATAAATGTTTCGATTCTTAATGTTATTCGAGAACAGATTATTCGATTCTGACAATCGCTAGCTTCCGCAGTAGCTGCAGCAATTCCTTTAGATTTAACTACCCACATTCGTGTATCAGCGGGTTTCATCCACACTCACATAATCACAAATACAACCTGACACTCATTCAATCACACTCACACATATTTCTCAAATCTTGACGCAGTTATTCTACGTGCAGTCATATTGTTTCTCAGACAGTCTGCAAGTGTGTCAGAATGTTATTTCTCAACAACTACAGCCTACTCGCTGTAGGCCAGGAAGTGAATTTAAGTGGCATCATTCGCTCACGATCTAGAGGAAACTGACAACATAACTGCGGTTAGGAAACACAACTGATAAGACGGCTTATTTTCACGTGCAAATAGTATTTATTGCGGTAAAAGTAATTCGAGATAAAGATTGTGAGATGTATTAAAAATAAAGAAATGATTGCACAAGAAGTAAGCAATAATGTTTGACAGGTTCCATTTGTCCATATTCTCGCAGATAATAGCGAACTTTGCTCAGATTCTCTCCCACTCCAGCCCCGCGAGCGAAAAGTATGCTGCATGCCGTTATGTCTTTTAACAAGTCCTAGTTCCTGTCACTTATCTTGACGAATGATGGTGGCTGTTGACAGAACAATGTTGCATTATAGGGCCTACATACATTATATTCGACTATGATGCCAAGTGAGACTTTTCATTAAGCTCAACTACGATCCCACAAGTGAGATTTTTCGAGGAAAACATAGAAGACGAAACTTGTAACTCACAATTCAATAACGTAATGTTATTAATGTTTTACTTTTCCCTCTGTTTAAATAAATACATGCTCCCATAATAATTTCGTACATTCGTCTTTGTATAGAATTATTCATTTAATGCCTGCATACGTTTTATTTGCAACATCCGCAAATACGACCACATTACACCTTCCCTTGAAACGCTCCAATGGGTAAGATTACAGGACCGAAGATATATCCATTCACTAATTGTCCTATATCGCATCATCACTACTTCTTCGCCTAACTATCTCTCAGTGCGTTTTAATTTCTTGTCCTCTTCTGACAGCCTGAGTATTCGTTCTAAAAACGACCCTTTATTATCTATGCCTTCCCATAAAACAGCTCACTATTCTTCCTCTTTCACAGTATCAGCAATTCGCTTCTGGAACTCCCTACCCAGCTCCCTCGAAACGAAATTGCAATTTATAAGTAAATTGTTTAAACACGTGACCAGTATTCATGATTAATTCTCCTTGATGTGTATGTGTGTAGGCTATATATATATATATATATATATATATATATATATATATATATATATGTAATTTTCCTCAGTGTTGTATAATTATAATTTATTTGAATTTGTTATTCATATAATTTGTAATATTGGTTCACTTACCGATTGCATATTCATTGAATGTAACTTCTAGCCTTATATCATGTTGTAATTACACTAGTCTGCGATGAAATTACTGCCTCCAAAGTTTGAATGTTTTTAGGGTATTTTTAGCATGCTGAAGTCAAATTCGAAGCCAGAAAGTTCCTATCACGTACCATTTTTTTGTTATTTTAATTTTCTTATAATATATTACGACAATTTATAGCGTAATTATTTAAACTATAATACTTTAACATATGTAGGTTTAGTATGTTAGGATATGAAAACCAAATCTATTCAACATATTTTTAAGATGTTTATGTTGAAAATCAAGGATAACAGATGTTTCTTAGCAGATAGAGGATGCAAGCATATAAGGAAGTTTGGGTGAAATAACGTGCAGCCTTGCCATTATCTTTATTTGTGGGAGATAGAAATGTCAGCCATACCTTGGTGAGAGACTCAACTCAACTTGTCTAGTTCCTCTCATATTCCAATAGTCTGTGTTTCACCTGGAAACGGAACGGAATCAGTTTTTGAAGCTTCATTGTGGAGTAGAAAGTTGAGAGTTTTTAGTTCAGTAAGAAAGTATTTACCATGTCGCATCGAGGATGTCTAAATAATCCAGACCATTTTTGTTATATAACTTATGTAGGATATACACATTGCCTAAGCAGAGGCGTAATTTTACAGATTTTGTGAAAAGGTCATACCATGCCTATTTTGGAATCAAACTTGGAGATCAAAGTAAAGCTTGGGCACCACATAAAGTATGTAGAGTATGCACTGAAGAACTTCATCATTGGATCAACGGCAGAAGACTGTTGCTATCTTTTGGAGTACCTATGGTTTGGAGAGAGCAGTCGAACCATAGTAATGACTGCTACTTCTGTTCGTGTGATGTGAAGGGGTACGATTCTAAAAATAAAAAGCATATCGTGTATCCAGTTATTCGGTCAGCCATTTTACCTGTACCCCATGGGCCTGATGTACCAATCACTGTGCGACTAGAAAATCTTGAATAGTTTTCATCTGAGTCTGATGTAGTGCTGAGGGAAATTGTGACGAGTGACAGTGACTATCTACCAGAGTCGGGTGCTGCAGAACGTGGCTTTAAATAAGGAAAGAGACTGTTTCAAATATATATGTGAGAAATTTCCACTACTATCTGAAGGAAATTAAAAGAAAATATATTTAATAGTCCTGACTAAAGAAAACAGATGTCTGATGTAGCATTTAAAAACACTGTGGACGAAAAGGGGAAAGCAGCATGGATATCTTTCTGTGTATTTGTTTTAAAATTTCTTGGTAACAACAAGGGTCCTAATTACCGAAACATTGTGGCTAACATGCTTGAAGCATACAAGGAACTTGGTTGTAACATGAGTATCAAAATTAATTTTCTGTTTTCTCACTTAGATTATTTCCCCGAAAATCTAGGATTTTTGAGCGAAGAGCAAGGTGAACGATTTCACAAGGATCTGCACGAGTTCGAAAGGAGATACCAGGGACGATGACGCATCAGTATGCATCCTCATTATTATTGGATGTTAAAGCGTAAAATACCTGAAGACAAAAATAAAAGAAAGAGGAGCAGGAGGACTTCCTCAACTAAGAAGCAAGTGGTGTAATTTTTTGTATGATACTGTGCTAATTTATACATCCAATAGTGAAGTAAACAAGACAAAACAAAGCAAAAACACTCTAGTGACATGTATGAACAACCATACACATAATTGCACAAGTTGTGTCTTTTAAATATTGCTTTTGCATTTGAAATAAAAAAGTGAAATGAAAAAGTTTGTGATGAAATTCACGTAATTATACAATACATTTAAAGTGATTTTGCAAACAAACCTGACGTGATAGAAGTAAACGGATTGAAAATTCGGATTCAGCACATCGATATTATATAAAATCACAATATTTACTTTAGGCAACAAACACAAAGTTGAAATTCGCAGGCTAGTGTTATTATTGGGTATGTTTGCATTAATTTACTCAACTTGTGACTGTATAAATTTTTTATTAGTGTTCTTTAAATATTAGTAAAATTGTATCGGCTTCTTTTGTGTCTGGCTAAGTGGAAGAGAAGGCCTGATGGTCTTAACTTCGCCAGAATAAATAAATTATTATTATTATTATTATTATTATTATATTATTATTATTATTATTATTGTTATTATTATTGAATAAGTACGCAGTTTGCAAATTATGACTCAGTATAATCAAAGGCGTAAATTTAATGTAATTCCAGTAAATTGTTGGTTAATTACTTACCTCGACATCCAGCTATTATTATTATTATTATTATTATTATTATTATTATTATTATTAGTAGTAGTAGTAGTAGTAGTAAGATTATTATTATTATTCATAGTGTTTTGCCCGAGGTCATGTCCTTCACTGCAAACCCAGCATTATCCTATCCTCCTTATTTTCCGCCTTCCTCTTAATGTTCGCATACGATCAATGTAACTTAATGTTATCTATCACCTGATATCTTCTTCTGTCTCAAACTTTTCTTCCGTTCACCATTCCTTCCAGTGCATCCTTTAGTAGGCAGTTACTTCTTAGCCAGTGACCCAGCCGATTTCCTTTTCTATTCCTGATCAGTTTCATCATTGCTCTTTCTTCACCCATTCTTTCTAGCACAGCTTCATGTTGTATTCTGTCTGTCAATTTCACACGATCCATTCTTCTCCATATCCACATTTCAAATGCTTTTAATAGTTTCTCTTCACTTCATTGTAATGTCCATGTTTCTGCCCCATGCAATGCCACACTCCACACAAAGTACTTCACTGGTCTTCTCTTTTTCAGAGGTCCGTAGATGTTCCTTTTTCTGTCAAAAGTTTCCTTTGCCATTGCTATCCTATTATTATTATTATTATTATTATTATTATTATTATTATTATTATTATTATTATTTCACGTTTCGGATACTTACAAATATCATAGGACTGCAAATATAATCCAAGTTCTGGCGACCTTCTGTTGACTGAGTACCAAAATTTAAAATCAATTCATGTTACATTTATCACTAGTAGTTTACTTCGCAGGGGGGTATTAATGCGCAAATAGACCACAAATACGTTAATTGATTAAAAATGGATTACATTACCGTGCACTTCCACTGGATACTGTTTTCATCATATCACTTGTTGTCGGTACATAAAAGTTTATATATCTAGCACACATTGTGCAGTCAACAGACCATCCAATGTATTTTTATGTAATATTCTCTAACAATGCTGTGCATTCTAATTTGTAATACTGCCTCCACCCCCTTTCAACCCCTCAGAATAATCCTATAGCAGGAAACCACGACCACAGCGCCAGAGATTCTGTATGTCCTACAGGTGGTTTTCACAGCCGTCGTTATGTGCCCAAGTAGGAAAAACTCCCTCTCACAATCTAAAGTAATTCTATAATTGTGCATTAGATCCGTGTCACTGGGCACAGGATTACAGCAACTGAATGTCCACTATGATAACGAATTTTCTAGTGCGTCACTTAGGCAGCAGGCTGGGCTCTCTAGGTATAGCGAGACTATGGACTAAAAGAGCTTGGTTATTTATCAACACTGTATCAGCTACTAGGTTATTTAATATCGATGTAATTGGTGACAGTGAGATGGTGTTTGGCAAGACGAGGCCGAGGATTCGCCATAGATTATCTGACACTCGCCTGACGATTGGGGAAAACTTCGGAAGAAAACGCAACCAGGTAATCAACCCGAGCGGGAATCGAACCCACGACCGAGCGCAACTCTGGATCGGCAGGCAAACGTCTCAGCCGACTGAGCTACGCCGATGGCATTATTATTATTATTATTATTATTATTATTATTATTATTATTTAGTTGAGGTTTTTCTCGGGATTCTCCCGTTTTTCCTCATATTAGGCATCTACATCATTCCGTCGCCATTTCTCCATTTCGTCATCATTCCATAGCATTCCCCGATCGCCGGCTGGCGACGCACGAAGGGGGCTGGTCTAGGGACGAGGGGTTGCCTGCTCGAAACCTGGATACGCAGCGAACCTTAGTGTAGTCAGCCAGTGTGGGTTTGGGAATGCGCCTGGTTTGAGGGTTAGCGCAATGGATCGTAATAGGTCGCAGTGCTGGGCCATAGTGCCTCCCTACCGTAAATTTTATTCCATTCCATACTGTAGTCTAACAGAACACGTATTTAGTGACAGTTAAAATTCATGGCACCAAAGCCATAATGCAAGAACCACCACTCTGATCATTGTTATAATGTGATACTAATATAAACATTTCTTTCCTTCATTTCCTAAACAGTGCCGGTGAAGGAAATTATGCAGACAATGTTGTAGATACGTACAAGTCAATTAGAAAAGAAGTATATAGGGAAGTAGACATGTGTGCTGAGTACAGCTGACAGGAGAGATGTGTGTATGCAGACTAATTCAAAACACCAGAAAAGGCCTATATTATTTCTTTGTTGCATGTCTTTAGCAGGAATTAATTTTCCTAACAGATGTATACAGAATTAATTTCCCTAACAGATGCATACAATGTCCAGAACATTTTCACGTTAATTCGGATAAATACTGTTGCGATTATGTAGGCCTACTCTGTAACATCACACCAACGTAGCAGCAGCAGCAGCAGTAGCAGTAGTAGTAGTAGTAGTAGTAGTAGTAGTAGTAGTAGTAGTAGTAGTACATTAGAGAGTCTCGTTTAGGCACAGTGAAAACGTAAACAAAATGCAGGTAGCACGTGACGGGAGGAAGAGTCGTATGGTAAACACGACGGATGCACAAGGTTTTAGTTACAACATTTATAGCGGAGCATTAATTGAAATTATATTTTCCAAAAACACGCAAAACAAAAGAACACAAATTTCATAACGTTATCATATATACAACAAGCATTTTAACAAACAAGCAATTGTAACGTTGAAATAATTCAATACAACAAATCAATTTTGCTACTTATATGATGTTGCTTTCAAGCAGCATTTATATGGTCATGAATTTCATTCTCTGTATGACTAACATAATACCACCGTCTTCTGTAACCAAATTAACAAAACTACAGTATATTGGTCTCAAGTGACAACACTATTTCCTGAACATAATTTTTATCCCTTCTCAATAGGCCAATGTAATAAATACGGTGATATTATGTTAGTCATACAGAGGATGAAATTCATGACCGTAAAAAAATGCTGCTTGAAAGCAACATCATATAAGTAGCAAAATTTGATTTGTTATATTGAATTATTTCAACGTTACAATTGCTTGTTTGTTAAAATGCTTATTGTATATATGATAACGTTATGCAATTTGTGTTATTTTGTTTTGTATGTTTTTGGAAAATATAATTTCAATCAATTCTCCGCCATAAATGTTGTAACTAAAACCTTGTGCATCCCTCGTGTTTATCGTACGACTCGTTCTCCCCCCATACGTTACCTGCACTTCGTTTACGTTTTCACTGTGTTTAAACGAGACGCTCTACTGTAGTAGTAGTAGTAGTAGTAGTAGTAGTAGTAGTAGTAGTAGTAGTAGTAGTAGTAGCGGCGGCAGTAGTAGTAGTAGTAGTAGTAGTAGTGGTGGTGGTGGTGGTGGTGGTGGTAGTGGTGGCGGTGGCAGCAGCAGCAGTATTAATCGGGGAATAATAAAGTTTCAAGTATTCGAATATGCGTATATATTTTGAGGTTACAACGTATTTCCGGAGGGAAAGGAACTGGCCACCGTATTCCATTATCTCCTGGCCTAGTTGCCTCATAAGTGTCATGTTGGTATCACTTGTGAGGTTCAGACTTGTCTTCGGACAGTTATTGACTAAACACCAGTAACATATTTCCTACTGAAAGAATTTACCCATTTATCGACAGAGAATGAACTCCATGCATGTCCCTCATTATAGAGATATGATTCCAGGGCAAACTGAACTGCTCAGAGAAATGTGCCCACAAAATTCCACTTCCACTCAATGGGATTTAAACCTCAGTCATCAGTGTGGAAAGTAACTCTATCCTTTGAATACTGGTTCACCTTTGTGCAATATACGCGTTTCATAAAAGTTTTTTGAAGCAGGAAGAGCGTTTCAAAGTACTCAAATGTTTTTGTTTAATTTGAATGAGGCAGTAGCTATGCTTATAGCACTGTACTACGAAGTGGCTTCTGTCGAACGTGTGCAAGGGACATCTTTAAACCAGGTTCCAAAAACTGATTTATTTATTCATGGAATCAACCGGTCACATCATTATAAAGATTATTTTTATTGTTGAAGTTGCAAAGCTGTTGTAAAACAATTAGTTCTTAATTGTGTGGTCAAATGTCATACAGCAGCTAAAATACGACACCACGTTAGTGAGGGAGGCAGAGCTCTTTAAACAAACATTACGCAGTAAAACCAAAACCTCCACAACTGAAATACATAACATTGGGTTAACAATTCAACATACACATGCATATGTACAGTACCTGGAAATATACGTTCGAACATCATCAGCAGCTTCAAGAAATGCCGTCTATTATTCAACTTACCTGAAACAAATCAGAAAGTCAATACATCAGTAATGTACCTACTTTAAAATGAATGTAATAATATACAAGTGTAAGAGGTATAAGTGCCATTATTTTAACTGATGATTGTTCACGTCATAAGGAAGAAAAAATGTCCTCATAATTTTTTTTCTAATTGCAATATTTAACTAATTTAGTTTATAATATTAAGCGTTTGGCAACGTTACTGGATGGGGAGGAGGGAGTTTAAAAGTACACAGTACAGCTCAAGCGGATACAGACTTACCGGTAGAAAACAGATGCTCTGTTCTAATGCAGGGGCGGACCGTTGTTTACATAAAACGAACAGCAAATACAAACTTTCAATCTCATTGATAGAACTTTGTGGTAAATTTCTATTTTATTTAACAATATTGGGAATATTAGTCCATTTTTTATTGTACGTTTAAAAAATAAGCAATAATGGTTTACTGCATAAAATCAAACGAACTTTTTTTAACTGCAACATTTTAATCTCTCCCGCTTTCATAAAGCAGTACCATTTTTAAAGAAATTTCTGTTTGTGTGATTTTCGAAACGAGGTAAGAGACTCCCAGTTTCCAATAATCGTTGAGAAACTGCTATAAAAGTTCGCCGATTAAGTAACCTTCATTGCGGAAAACATTGACGGTACATCCTTCTTGCCTCACTTGAATTACGACGACTTCCTCCATAAATTAATAACATATGATATTCCTAAACTGTAAATGTCATTGTAAGTGTTTATCGAATACCTGGTACCGAACTGCCATCCGCTCGGCAGTAGAGCTATGGACAGGGAGCTTGAACTCAGCTGACATGTAGAGCCCGGACGAGAAGTTATGGCACCGGCGCGAGGGACGCATTTTAGTTCGTTTGCTTGGACTCGCCCTCACACTAAACTGGAGGGGTGTTGGGTTAGTTGGTTACTAGCATTCCGAGTGTTCAGATCGTTCTGCTACTACCGCTATTGCTAATACTGGAAACATTATCCTTCTGACCGCCCTCATTATGGCATTGTCTAAGGTGTGAAATCATAGAGTAGTTCACAGTCAAGGACATGAAATAGCATACAATGTATGGAAATTCATGTCAGAAGAGGCTGTAAACGGAATACCAATTCCATTGAAAAGCGTGTGTGCAAGAGTACTGGCTGCCACTGGTATTTCAAAGCGAACCTTGGCAAGAATCAGGAAAGAAGGGAAAAATATTGAGGCAGGAACAGCAGATCTTTCTCCAGTCCGGAAAAATCACAGCCGAAGAAGAAAATTGTTGCAGCTGTAGACAGTTTTGATGAGGAAGTCATAAGAAGACTCATTTATAATTTCTACGCTACGCATAAGCAGAGGCCGACTCTGCAATCGCTTCTTCCAAAAAATGGATATCAGTGTATGATTATGTGAAGAAAGTAGAGAATAATTACATTGAAATTGAGCACGTGATGGACAGTATTTTTAGAAGGTTTCCATAAACTTAGGGACATCTGATTCCAGCACAGATCAGTCGTCTGATTCGGACGGAGAATAAGAATGTAAAGATGGAATAGCGGGCGTAATTCCATTAGGTACCTTCGGACTATTGAGTAGGAAAGTGGTGATACTAAGGTAAGACGAATGTTTTTGGAAAGAGATGAAACGGATATGCCTGCCGCTCTGAGCTTGAGAACCGTAACCCAAACAACCCCCACTCCTCTGCCCTGCTGGCCGGCAATTTAAAACTTCGCGCATGTTGGTGCCATAACATCTCGTCTCAGTTCTACGTACGTCTGTGCAGAGTACTACCTGCTGAACACGTTGCCACGTCTCTCACGCCAAATTATTAACAAATTTAAGCATGCAATTTTATTTAATTTCACGAAAACATAATAGAACACATAAATATGTATATAAACTAATATTAACTCTTTGCTAGATATACCTACTGATGTAATTGTTTTCGTAATTTTACCAACGATATAAGCAGTATAACGCGAATAAAATAAGAGAAGAAATGTTTTTACTGGGAAAACTATCAAGTTTTGACCCTATGTTGTATGGACATTTTTTGATCCTGCAGACCGTCCCCACGACTGTGAAAAGGACGGTACTTATACCCCTTACACTCTGTATAAGGGAACACTATGACATACAAATTTCTGACTCAGATGTGACTACCCAAACTACAGTTTTATTTTATGGACAATACAATTTATGAGATGGGGCTACATGATGTACACAATACCAAATTAAATTCTTTGAAAGGAAACAAAAGAAATGGCAACAGTATGAATAAACAAAAGAGGTGATGTGAGTACTTACAACACTTTTTACTCTTATCTTTTCAACGGGTAGAATTACGTTAATTTTACTTCCGTATTAAACACTTTCAGTGTCAATGATATTGAGATAAAGGTTCTGGGCATCTACCTATTTGCCTGCCTGTCTGTTTGTAGACATAGATGTCTCCTAATCATTGAAAGAATTAATTATCTTGTCGATGTTCAGTAGGTCCTATATACCAATTAATATATGAGAGAATGAAGCACATGAAATAAAATTATTCTTAGAATTAGTAAAAATTAATGGGTCTTCATTTGAAATCAACAATACCCAAAACGATTTACCCAGTTATATTGATTGTATTACGCGAAATAATCGTAAAAATTAGTTCACTACAGAATTAGTTACACTTTTCCTTGCGGTTCCAACTAAGTTCTTACCGCCTCCGGCACAGAATAATCTGTCATAAAAGGAGGGCGTCATTTCAAGTTTTACTTGAGGGAAGGGACAAGATTTTTAAGGGAAGACCTTGAAGAATATATCGCTTAGCGTATTCCCTCCCTTTTTCCTCTGAAATGAATTATTTTTCAGATACTGTAAAATAGGGTAAATTAATGATTTAAACCGAATAGCATTGTTGCTATGAAACTGATATTTATTTCCTGTGATTAGCTGTGCACATAAATTGTAAAAATTAGTAGCTCTGTATCTATAATTTCCGATTACACAGCTTGAAAACTTCCTTTCCCACTGGTGACACCATGATTCATTTAGTATGTCAACACAGACGGCTCGTTAAATTTAAAGTCCATTTGAAGAAAGATTACGGGGTGTAAAAGTTCCAGGGACGGGAAATGTTTAGGTTATGAAGCCAAACAGACAGAGTAGGGTTCTTACCAAAGAACATTAAATTATATTCTCCTAAAAATCCATTCGGCGCCTTTCACATCAAACGGAACTTTCCTACGTCTCTGTGTGAAGAGCTACAAAATTGTTAAAATTAAAGCCGTATAAAAACAGAATTTCAATCAGGTGGTTCTTTACGTCGGTGCACATTAAAAAAATCATGTTTTATTTAACCCTAGCAATACCAACAGGGACTATTTTGTGCCCACCTCTCCAAAATGTATATTTTAAATATGTAATTGATATAATAAAAATATTAAAATATTATTTATTGTCAGTTATGAATTCTTCTATCTTATTATGTTATTGTTTAATCGTTTTCACTGATAGTTTTATTAAAATACGAAAATATGTCAAGGTGGACAAAAATATTCCCTCTTTTGTTGTTGAAGTAATTGTTCGAAAATATACAGTGACATTTCAATTTTTCCTTTTATTATAGTACACACTATTTGCTGATTACAAATGAAGAACTCCCTCGAAAAAGTATGTAACATCAAATTAATGAAATATGTCACTTCGGTGGAAAAAGTAATTTTGAAGCATTCGTTTAAAACAATAAATTAATGCATCCAATAGCTGAATAAACTTGTATCCTTGATTAATCAAATGGTTCTGCTGGTAAATATAGGCCTAACGAAATATGGCCCTGAAATTATTTTATTTTCTCCTTAATCGTGTATTATAGATTTGTTGCTTCACCCTTTTACGAGGGAGGTCTTTAAAGGTTAAAAAATTGTTCAATATTAAACATTTTTGTAGTAAAATTGTGGTCCGTTCAGTATGTGAAGACGGATGTGAAGAAAGTATGCGTAACATTTTCCAGACTGTTATGTTGAAATAATTGTTCGAAAACATGCAAAGACATTTCAATTTTTCTCTTTTATTATAGTACATACTATTTGCTGATTACAGATGCCAAAAAATTGTTCAAAATTAAACGTTTTTGTAGTGGTCACAAAATACCCCCCCCCCCCCGTTGGTACTGCGTGTTATTTGAAATACCTTGGTTATTGCTAGGGTTAACGAGCTCGCAACTGCCAAGGTTATATCAGCGTCGCCGGTGTGCCGGACTTTTCTCCAGCAGGAGTTCTTTTACATGCCAGTAAATCTACTGACATGAGCCTATCGCATTTATGCACACTTAAATGCCATCGACCTGGGCCGCAATCGAACCCGCAACCTCGGGCACAGGTCAGCACATTACTGACTGTGCCACCCAGATCGATGGTGTACATTTTGTGAGTCGATTCTGAATAATGTATATGACGGACAAATTGACCCACATTTAATAATTTCTCGGACGAGACCTGGTTCCATCTCCGTGGATATGTTAACTCACAAAATAATAATTATTGTTGCTCTGAAAAACCTATAAAGTACCCTCCATGATGAGAGAATTGGTGTATGGTGCGCCGTGTGTGTGTGTGTGTGTGTGTGTGTGTGTGTGTGTGTGTGTGTGTGTGTGTGTGTGTGTGTGTGGAGGGGAGGCGTGCAAATAAATCCTATTCTTACGCAAGTTTGGATCTATATTTCTGAAATGTAAATTGACAGAACAGCATAGGTCTTTGATTAAACAAAAGCTACTTACAAGAACTGAAATGTTTATTGCACACATGTTGAAATCTCATTTGATGCCATCCTGCCAAGGAATACACTGTAGCATACGTTGAAGAGTTCGTAGTAGCAACGTATTTGTTGCTCTGAAATTAGCATTAAATGTAGATTAAGTTTTCTAATGGAGAATACGGACATCTGGAATCGAAACGGAATTTTCTGCATCAGAAGCTACTAACTTACGCTACCACTATTCTGTTTCAATCGCTGTGCTGCACAGCAGAAACCCGCTAATGAAATATGCGTTTCACTGTTATTACATTCGATTTAGTAGTTTGCAACTTTATTGTACTAAAATAAAACTTGTCGACAAAACACCTCAGTCGACCTGCTCTTTCCATATAATAAAGCTCAGTGGATGATGCCACGCACTGGTCCGACATATAAGCTATGTATAGATGTGATTATATTGCAGACCCCCTCAAACGAACACAAAAGCTGAACGCATCCAGGCGCGCGCGGGGGCTGTAGGGAGGGTAAAGCGGCGGAGAGGGGCAAGGGGGAGAGAAGCAGGGACCCCGGAAGACAACCAAGAATTGTCCTATAGACCCATAATGCTCGAATGAAAGTTTGTTCATTTCTGCCACCATCACCACGGCTTGCTGTTAAAATCGATTGCTACCAAGCCAAGCCGAGCTAGTCTGTCCGTCAAGTCTTCCTAGCATAGCCAGTACGTGGAACAGAGACAAGAAAAATACTGCGAGCGAAGAGAGAGAGGAGGACACGTCATATTTGAAGCAGCACGTATGCAAGCATGTGATCGGTACACGAAGGTTGCTTCCAAGTATTCACTACAGACGTACTGCGTCTAACAAAAGCGACTATGGCTAGGCTAGTAGCACTTCCGCCCTACACTGAACGATATGTAAGCTAGCATCATGATCTGAACGTATTTCTTACAGGAAACGGGCAAAATAGATTAGGACTGCATAGGTAACAGGAGTCGAACAGAATAAACTGCAGTATGAAATAGAACGGAACACAATACAGCAGAACAGGCGCTCGGTTTGGAGAGAATAAAGAGAATAAACAAAAGTAACTGAGGTTACATCAGTCTAGTATATAAAGTCACGAAGCTTGAGTTGTGAGGGTGCTAGGAACAATTTCGCATTGTCTGTAATGAGGCGATATTAGTGATCCTAGTGGTTAGCAACTATCTATGGATGCATATTTACTACGTATTGAGCTTCGTGACTGTATATACTAGACTATGGTTACATTAAAGTAGAATAGGACAGAAAGGGATATAAAAACTACAAAATAATCATAGTTCAAACGTAACATACAGGGTGGAATAAAACAGAACACACAAAACGAGCAAATGACATACAGTACAAACACATAAAACTATAATGGAATGAACAGCGTAAAATGGACCATAATAAAAAACAAGCAGGGTTCACAACAAACACGAAGATACATTATAAAATCGTCGTTGTTCCTGCAATAACTCCTATGTGCAAAATATAATTTTTTTTTCAGTATGAAGAAAAAACACATTTATTCATCCTATGGCAGCCATACATAGGAGACTGTGAATTCTTACATTTTCGAAACAAAGAAATATAATTACATATAGAAGATTTTATTATTTCCTGTATCACTATTTAAGTATTTAACAAAGCAAAAATCTGAAAATCGATAAATATATCACATAGAAGTTATTGCAGGAACGACGAAATAATGTAACAGACTGGCATAAAAGAAAATACACGACAAAAAGAACGAGCAGAGATCACATCAGAAATGAACATAACAGACTGATACGGAATGGAACAAGAACGGGAATAAATGAGAAGTGACATACCTAGATTATATAAAAAGAAGAAAAAAAGACACCGCATTGGGCTATAAAAAAGCATAACGGAAAAAAATGAAATAAGTTTCAATAGAACCGACGTTATTTTGTTCGGTTATTTAATGACGCTGTATTAACTACTAGGTTATTATTTAGCGCCGCTGTAATTATAGTCCGCCGCTCTTATTTCCGGCACACAATCACGTTGCAGGTCGGCTACATTTAAACATGTGCGTCCCGTGATTCGCTGTTGATGACGCTATGCATTTCCTAAGGCTCGATAAATACTTAATATAATCGCCCGCCATTTTGGCTCTTTCGTTGGCGTTCGCAGAAAGCACACGAGGACGTTATTTGCCGCTCGATTATTTGCTCAATTACAGTGCGTTTGATTTATTATCATAGGAACATGATAATGTTTAACGGTGCAGAAAATAGATTCCTCGTCTGGTAGCTCGGCAACGAAAAAACAAAAATGGCGAACGATACTACCTACCTAGACTTTATAGAGCATTCAGTTACTAAGGTGTAAGCAAAGAGGAGGTGTCACGCCGGGAATAACAGTGTCGCGACTATAGCAGCGATAGCGAGAAGGTATTTACCAAGATGAGATCGAAGACCCGCCATGTGAGTACCTGACATTCGCCTCACAGTTGAGGAAAAGACTGGAACATAACGAAATAGGCTGTAAGGGGAGATTACATTAAAACTGAATAAGTAGCCTATTTAGAATGTAAAAAAAAATATGAAACTCCGAAGCAAGGACGAATGTTACAAAAAAGTAGACAGAGAGAGCTGATGAAATTAACTGAGTCAAAACGGACAAGTAGTTACTTTCATACTACGGTAATATAGGACCCCTGCGGTGGCTGAGTGGTCAAACCTCCAGCCTATCACGCAGGCAGCCCGGGTTCGAGTCCAGGGTTATTTTTACGACGCTGTATCAACAAGGTTATTTAGCGTCTGAATGATACGAAGGTGATAATGCCGGTGAAATGAGTCCGGGGTCCAGCACCGAAAGTTACCCAGCATTTAAAAATAGAACGAAATTTGTAGCTCAGCCACATGCTCATAATACGAGACGAAATGAAATTCTTAAATTAGTTGAACCTAAATATTTCACATCTGCTGCTTTACTACACAGTACAAATTATGGTCCACGGCTATATAATTCGATAATAAAATTTCATCCAGAATTGACTACTTTAAGCAATGAAATTTTCAGATCCAGAATTAAAAAATTTATATGACAGACTTCCCTGTATATATATTATGTACCATGTATTGTAAAACAAGTTTATTTTTATCCTAAGTGTATTTTTCTATTTTATCTTGGTTACTATGTCAACATGACCTGCACTAATTATACTACTAATAATAATTTAATATTAATCCATCAATCTAAACATCGTCTCTTTTTTCACTCAGTTATTATTAGTATTATTATTTACTAATTTTATTACAATCTTTATGTGAGCTTTTTTCTTAAGTATTTTGTCTACAAAGTATGTGTATCTATGTAACGGAACTGTCCCCGAACACGAGCTTTGCTCTTTCGGGGTATTTTAATGTAACGTTTTTATGTATATGTTATTATTAAATAAATAAATAAATAAAATAAAAATAAAAAAAAAAAAAAAAAATTGCTCGTATTGGGTTGAGGGAAACCCCCGGAAAAAACCTCAACCAGGTAACTTGCCCCGACCAAGATTCGAACCCAGGCCACCTGGTTTCGCAGCCAGACGCGCTGACCGTTACTCCACAGGTGTGGACTCGAGTCCCGGTATGGCCTAGGATTTTTTTTTATTGAAAATCCAGGGGGCACTTGTGGTGGACAAGGTAGCAGTTGGGGATTTTCTCGGAGTTCTCCCTTTTTCCCCATATTAGGCATCTACATCATTCAGTCACCATTCATCCATTTCGCCATCATTCCATAGCATTGCCCGATAATCGACTGGCAACGCACGGAGGGAGCTTGCCAAGAGACGAGTGGAGTGTCTTGCTCGAAACCTGGGTACGCAGTGTAGTCAGCCGGTGTGAGTTTGGGAATGCGCGTAGCTTCAGATTTAGCGAAATAGATGGTAACAGACCATATTGCCCCCTCACATAAATTCAATTCCATTCCAAAGTAATATAGATTGAGCTCAACAGAATGACAAACAACAGCTTAGAATTTGGTACAATACGAAAAGAATAACGATAAGCTGCTTTGAAGTAAGAAATTCCAATAAATAAGAACTTACTTAGTTGTTAAGGTAACTTATGATGGTTCTTCTGCATTTACAGTCTATAGAATGCTCCCTTTGTGGAGATGAGTTAAGAAAAGTTATTTTCGGAACACAAAATAAAAAAAAAAATATGCAAACTGTAGGTCCTAATTCGTCTTTTTATTACAGTTCGTGGTTTAAGGATGTTACACAAACCTTCTATATTGCAATTGAGAGTTTTCTTTCCAAAACTCACTACTGTATCTCCAAAAGCCTGTTTTTAGAGGAAACGTGAATTTCTGTTGCCATCGCTACAAGCAAAAATCAAATAGGTATTCATTTACAGGGATTCATTATTATTTTGTATAAAATAATGTCACCAGCGGATACCTAACCTCAAACATTATATGAATCCACTCTTATTTGAAAACTTCAATTTTTTTAGATAGTGAGTTTTGGATAGAGGAGGCGACCTCCAGATATGGAGGGTAGCTGGGAATATATTGAATAAGCAGTCGTGGACAGCCGATAAGGGGTGGTCCTCCAACTTGGGCGAAGGGCTAACAACCCAACACAGTAAAAAAAACAGCTTGTTACGAATCCTTACAATAAGTGGGCGAATCCAGAAATGCATATAGAGTGTTAGTTGGGAGACCGGAGTGGAAAAAGACCTTTGGGGAGGCCGAGACGTAGATGGGAGGATAATATTAAAATGGATTTGAGGGAGGTGGGATATGATGATAGAGAGTGGATTAATCTTGCACAGGATAGAGACCGATGGCGGGCTTATGTGAAGGCGGGAATGAACCTTCGGGTTTTTTAAAAGCCATTTGCAAGTAAGTGAGTGAGTTTTGGAAAGAAAGCCCTCAATTACAATTATAAGCCTTTGAATCTGTAATAAAGACTAATGACAAGTGAGAAAGTTAAAACAAATCCAGGTCAGCAGGATGTGACTTTTCTTAAAGCGTACTTTAATGAAATGAATAACCGTCACGATGATGTTAAGTACATATACGTAACTAATATAAAACATCGTGGTTTACACACCAGTTGAAAGATACATTTAGAGCATGGATATTAATTCCCAGTCTTATGCAGAAGTTCGATGACACAAAGAGTCCCTCTGTGAGTTCGTCCCGTATCAAGTCGAAAGAAAGTTCAGATATGACATTAAGCCGAAGCTCTTAAGGGGAGGGGGTGTATATCTTTCCAAGTGTATAAATAGCGTACTTAAACCATCCGTATCTCAGTAGCCTATCTTTCAGTTCTGATGAATGAAATTGCACGGCATTTCTTCTGTTTTATTCTGTATTATTATTTTCAAAGAACTATTTTTAATAAAGAACAGTAACTGAATCACGAAAAACAATCATTTATCTGCTGGGAATCGAACCCCTATGCGCTGGATTTGTCAGGAGATGCTATACCACTTGATCTACAGCAGAACAATGTTATTTTCTGATATAATTTTTGGAACCGAAGCACAGTTCAGGAAATCGCTACTGACACGATCTTGCGACAACATAATATAGGTCTGTAAGATGATTACACGTAAGAATGAGAAAGCCCGCGTAATTCCCAACTGAATCCACATCAGCAGAATTCCCTGTAGCATGCATTTAAACTGAACTTTTCCGTCACGTGAACCTTCGACCTTCAACACTGTTCTCGAGGCTAATTAAACACCTTCGCGGGGCGTCTCCCAATCCTCACAGGTATCACTGTCCTGATGCGATCATCATCACTAATGTAAAGCAGCGAAACATTCGAGAAGAGAATTCTGGATTGTAGATAAAGGGTCTAATGGGAGTGGAACTGACCAAAAATCAAAATCTTTGAAAGGAGGAGGATGAAGAGGGGAAGAAAGGTGATTGATTATTATACGAGTAATTATGATCATGAAGGTGGTGGTGATAATGGTGGCTACTTTGAGTTGGCGTTATTCTCCAATTGATGATAACTTCGAAGACAGTTTAGCCATATTATTTAATTTGAACCCCGCAACTGGTTACGAAAGGTGTCACACAAGTTATAAGCAGGGAAAGGAAGTTCATGCCCTAAAAACGTGAAGAATATGTATGCATTTATGCCGTAAAAATAGATAAATATACTACAAAACATGCATTACCAGTCTGACATTATTTTAACAGAATAATAAGGTACAGGTAACTTACGTTTAGTCTATGGATTTCGAAGTGGTTGCCTCATTGCTGAATGCTCCATTTATGCTGTTACAGTTCACAACTAAGCAGTGACGTACGTTTTCTGTCGTCTCTCAGCATAGCTTTGTAGCGCGAAAAACGTCGTTCTACGTCACAAGAAGTAAAAGGGGCTTGCACAAAAGATGTGAGCTGTTCAATAGAAAATTTTGTTGGTTTTTGGGGTGTTTTTCCTTCGAGAATATCTTGAATTTATTTATGTTGATAATAGCCAGGGTTTTTGGAAACAATATTTGTTGTTTTATCGTTCACTTTATCTCCTGCATTTCTTGGAACTGATGTTAAACTGGATATTGTTCTATCGAAATCTGCTAAAGACTGCAGTAAAGGAATACCAATTGCTAACTTGAGAGGCTCCCTATGAGGGCGTCATCGTTACATCCAAAATTCATAAACATAAATTAGTCGTGTTTACAAGGTTACACACTTTTAAAAATGAGGGAAAGACAAATAAACATAAATAATATGCAGTTTCCCTGCATAAATGTTAAAATATGATGTTTTTGTAAATGAAGGCAAAATATACACAATAAAAGTAATATCATTGTATTCAGAAATTTGTGATTCATGTAGATAATCTTTCAGCATATTCACACAACGATAGAGAACAAAATATGCAAATGCATGAACTTCCTTTCCCTAGTTATAAATTACAGCAAGATACATATTAAACGGCTTCTCATTACAGATATTAGGAAGTAATTAATATGACCAATATTTCAATTAAAGAGTTAAGTTATTCCTATTATAAGCATGGATGTGGAGGAGGCTAAGGCTCCCATTTTTGCAGAAAACCGTCATTAGTAGCGGTAGGGATGTCAGTACTACGTGCTTTCTGGCTTTAGCTCAAAGTAAAAGTCCCTCGTCTTATTTCTCTTACAAGCAATTATTCTCATGGGGACAGATAAGAAAAGTTTTTGTTTTCCTTCCACCATGTTAATAATGTCAAAACAAGTGCTTATACAAATTTTGGCCACCCGAACGCAATTACGAGACCGTGAAGAAAGTAAACTTCCCTAGGGCCGTTTACAGAAAGAAAACACAATTTCATAAAAAAGATTCATTGGAACAGATACAGCAATTGTTGAGCTATTTTTCAAAATATTCCCCACCGGAACTGAGATATTTGTCATAGTGTGAGATCAACTTATGTATCCCTGTATCGTAGAAGTCTGCCGACTGGGATCGAAACCAGTGTGTGACAGCAGTCTGCAACTCTCTGTTGATCCCATAGTATGACACATGTCTCAGTTCCGTTGGTAAATATGTCGAAAAATAGCTCAACAATTGTTGTATCTGTTCCAATAAATCTTTCCACGAAATTGTGTTTTCTTTCTGTAAACAACCCCAGGGAAACTTACTTTCTACACGATCCTCGCAATTGCGCTCGAGTGACCAAAATTTGTATAAGCACTTATTTTGACATTAACATGGTGGAAGAATAAAATACCTTTCTTATCTGCCCCCATGAGTGTTTGCTTGTTAGAGGCTGCAGGACCACAGTGCAGCCAGAAGGATTAGATCAATTTTATTGTAAAATCTATGATCCCATCAGGAATCGAAGTCACAATCTTAGGCTTTATAGTGTACAGTCTTAAACCGCGTGCTCCTCAATTAAAGTGTTCAATAAACTACTGTATTCATAATCATATTATTTCTGAACATTCTATATCAACGTTTACAAAACTAGATCGCAACTCGAAAATTTATCCTGATTATCTCACAAAGAATCACAGGAGAGTTTCCTGGAGAACTAGATAATTATTTTTAAATGAAAATGTTTAAATTTAAACGGAACAATCAACAAAATGTGTATGTCTAATGCCTACCCAATTCACTTCGCGTGATTCGGGTTCCGTATACTGCGGATAGATGGCAGGACTGTACCCATTTTCAAATTACACACCACTTCGGCGGGTCACGTTATGCATGTGTAGTATCTGTGAAGAGTTATGTCGTGTACTAGGGTTAGTGTATGTTAAGTGTTCGTGTAAGTGTAGTGTAGGGAATGAGTGAGCATGATGATGGTGAGGAGAAGAGAAGGGGAAACCCGGTGCCGGCATGTAATATTTCCAAAAATGAGTTCTTACTATCAATTTTAAGCATACTGAACCAATTAGTTCTCAAATGATCAATGGACATGTTTTGATTAATGTCTACTATGACAGCTGCAACCTTACAGGAACTTAAGAGTTTCTTACCATTACTACAAAGTATGAGGAAGTATTCCGATTATGTAAAATACCTATTTAGAAATTTCCGCGAAAATACACATTATTAACATTGCTGATACATAAAAGGTGGTGTTGTTGTTTGCTTTGTCTGTGAATTTCTGTGTTCGGCATCTTCTCCTGAACTACTGGACGAGTTTATTCATAATCAATAGTTATGAGTTAATTCAATCGGAAATGAAGCACACGAGACATAATTGCTTTATTTAAAAAATTAGGTAATAATTTTGACTCTAGGACTATTCGTCCCGGTAAAATCGTACCGCGACAATTCGTCCCAAACTATTTGTCAGAATCCGTTTTGATACCGCTATAAGATTTGCACTGTGACAAATAGTTCCAAATATTTGTCCCAACATGCTTTAGTCCCACGTTTGTGCCAAATAAGTCATAAATATTGCCAGGTTACTGTCGGGATTGAAAGAGAGGAGCCGCTGTCTATCTTCCTTATCAATTTGGAAACGATAATAATAATAATAATAATAATAATAATAATAATAATAACAATGGTTAATTTAACCTGGCAGAGGTTAAGGCCATACAGCCTTCCCTAACATTCAACCAGGAGTAAAACTGCGTTACAAAAAACACTACATCTGGTATGACTTTCAAATCATCCAGGGATTTAGGATTTGGAGGTAAATTTTCTTTACGAACCTTTTGCACCGAACGATTAATGGTTGATTTTTTTTTGGAAGTTCTAAGTACGTCTCACTTAACATGACGATTCACTATTGAAGATGTTGCTTCGTTGGATGACTGCGCCGACTCTTTGATCTTTGCTAAAACTTCGATTGCTTGCACTTGCTCCAATCAGGAACATGCTTATGATCACTTCCTTTTAGAACTTGATGTGATCCTACTTCTAAATGAACTCTAGCAGAACATTCTCCTCTTCTTTCACATCTCCATTCTGT
The DNA here is from genome assembly GCF_040183065.1 of Periplaneta americana. Taxonomy (NCBI): domain Eukaryota; kingdom Metazoa; phylum Arthropoda; class Insecta; order Blattodea; family Blattidae; genus Periplaneta; species Periplaneta americana. The sequence goes on from NC_091117.1 coordinate 141,064,721, forward strand.
TTTCTCCCTTCCTTACCTATGCTTGGTGTACAAATATCCTTTCCAAATTAATTTGGTTTTGTCTTTCTGAGATATGGTGAGATGTGGACGTCCCATGATGTTTAACCAGTTTGTACAACGAATTTTGATCTTGTTTTAAATTTTCGCCTGTTGTTAAGCAACTGTTAAGGATTATTGCTAGACAATTGCTTAATTATTGAAATTTCTTGATTATTAAAATTTTGCAATGAGACAATATATCGTGGCACGTCACAGACTCGGGACGAAATATTCTTGGAACAATTTGTCGTGAGACGAATTGTCGCGGTACAAATTATATTCTTGGGACGAATTGTCGTGGTACGTATTTCCCGGTACGATTTGTCGGGCTTCCATGATTTTAAAATATTTGTGTCACGAAATGCAGACATATTTTCCCATTAGATCTATACATTTAATGCATTTCACAATAATTATGTTGTGAATGATGTCATTGTTCACAGTACTCTTCTTGAAATCATTTAAATGCATCCATACAAGATAACCTTTCACTTTCTACATTCAACACAAAGAGTCTTTATTTATAATCACAAAAGTAAGACTTTGACTTCATTTAGCCCATACATGGGCACAATTTTCGGTTACGTGAGGCACTCGATTTGAAATAGTTTGTTTACTAGGAGAGGAGACTACAGAGTAGGATGGGAAATATAAACTGCTGTGACCTGCGTCACCTTATCGTAATCGCTAAGCCGGTCAGTGGCGAATTATTAGGAATGCGCTTGGTTAACGTGAGAGACTCGAAAACTTTTATTCAATTTCGAAAATTAGTTCGGCAGCTTTAATCATAAACCTCTTTACTATTTCTCCATCATTGAATTGATTTAAATCACAGGCGAGAAGTTGCGTAACTAGCCAATAATATTGCATCACCTTGTCTACGTTTACTTAATAGATTTGCACGTTCTCGACCTAAAATAGTTTCAGAAAATCATATTTCGTTTTCTACGCACATTTTATTTATTTATTTATTTTTATAAATTTCTTTTGGAAATAATACGTGTAGACAACATTTAATTCTTCGTATCTTTTAATGCAGCATATTTAATGTATAATGTCGTATTTAGTATACTATGCAAACGTTAAGATCATAAATTTTCTTCGGAATAGTACGAAAAATAACATTTAATTTGTCTTACCTTCTAATGCAGCATGTTCTTTATGACATAAGGAGTAATGTCGTTGTATATTAAATTTATTAATGCCTAATAGGATTTTCGAGCATAACATATATCTATGTTCTACCCTTCTACACAGCAAAAAAACAATTCCTCCCATTTCTCATGAAATAATCATTTTCTAACGCGTACACACTGCTTTGATAATGCCATTATGACGCCACTGATATTGCTTATGAAACTGATATAGATCCTGCCCACGCCTAGGAGCTACGTGAGGAAGGAACGGGGACTGTGAAGATGATGTCACTCAGAGCGATAAGCTCTGTGAAGGTCAGTGAGGCATTAGTTCTCAAGTGAGGCACGATGCCCATCTCTGATTTAGCCTATACATCTGCTTAAGTAACACCGAAGTCGAACTGTGGACCACTTGGCTGGGAAGTGCACCCGCTATCGACTGAGGCGGAATACATAGTTATTTTCTGTAAATATGTGCACCGGTACCGCCATTGGTTTGTAAAATTCAATCTTATCTGTCACCATTAACGCCACAAGAGACTGGTAACCTCTTTGGTGTAACAATTACTCAAACAATTCACAATGGACAGCCGGACCTAATATGTCCACTATAAATATTTATTCGTGAAAAATGCATAGAAAAATAAAACGACAAATTCCAGGAGAATATCTCGCGGTCCAATATAATTGATGCCAGGGCCCGGTATCGAGCCGCGACCCTGCGGCGGCGGTTGAGAAACACTGAATATAGCATCTCATGAAGAATGAAGAAGTTGTATGTACTCGTATATTGTAATCAATTGTAGTATATTTTTTCTATCCATGAAATTCAGCATTCAAAAGTGGTTCATTCACGTGTTACAAATGTGTTTGACAAGGGAGCTAATCCAGCAACAATGACCCGATCCTAAGGGTAGTGAGTATAATACCCGGCTTAGCGTAGTGTAGTGCGGCGGCCTTCACATACTGTAGTTACAATATTCAAAGGGAACAACAGAAATAATTCTACTTTAAATTATTTTTTTCGAAACTTACACATCTGGAGACGTATGGTATTATTCAACTCGTTCCATTTCTCTTCATCTAATGCAAGAAATTATATATTTACAAAGTCAGAGTGTGTCAGGGACATGGCCGTGGGTTTTACGTGAATACGTCTGGCTTAAATCGACAGATCTAGATGAGATTTTTCGTTTGGCACCAAAAACAGTGCGCTACAACATCGGAGTCGTGAGATATACTTCTCAGAAATTTTCGCCCATGCCTAAAATAGCAGCCAGTGGTCCTGAATCCCGACCCGCGCCTAGCGCATGGACGGCGCCAACTCAAGGTCTTGCTCGCATTGTAGTCGTATACCCGATCGAACGAGACCAAATTTATTTCAATCGTGTTATTAATCACGAAGTTATAGTGTCGGAATCGATCATCCTGCAAACGTTATATTGCCGTTTCCGTCCTGGTACCAAATATGTCGGTCTGATTTTAAGGACGTATTCACGTCAAAATCGTTAAGACAGATTTTGGAGCTCATCGCCATGCTGTTTTCTTGATTTTACATGAAACTTTATTACTTTTTTTATAAAAATGTTTTTAATTCCATGTGGATTATTTCTGGATAAACTGGCTCTTAATTAATATGAACAAAATCTGCTTAAGGAGTTAGGTACAGCTTACAGCAGTAAAATTTTGGAAATATTCAACATTTTTTTCCTCCATTACTGTATCTTGTACAACAATGAAAATTAGTATGTATATAACACTGCCCTTCTGCTATATGAAAAAAATATTTTTACAATTTAAAAAAATTATTTACATTTTTTTTTTCAAAATTCAGTTCACTGTGCAGTGATGAAGCGTTTACCATATAACTCAAAAACTATCCAACATTCTGTGATGAAATTTGTTGTGTGTATTTATGCATGTTATATGTACAATATGATACAAGATCACTTCTCTACCTTTGACAGATTGTCTGATAAAAATTAAATCGATTAAAAATTGGTCAATATCAGTATCTTCTTCTAACAAAAATAAAAGAAATAAATATTTACTAAGGAATGTAGTTGAAAGAGCATGATATCGTAAAGATGAGTTTCATCAATAAAATAAAAGAGAGAGAATATGAAAAAGTTAACAAGTTTATGAGGTATGAGGGAAATGCTTCATCACTGCACAGTAAACTGCCACCAATTTGAAAAAAAATATATATATTTTTTTTTATCGTAAAAGTATTTTTTTTTTCATATGGCAGAAGGACAGTGTTTTACACATACCAATTTTCATTATTGTACAAGATACAGTAATGGAGGAAAAAAAATGTTGAATATTTCCAAAAATTTTACTGCTGTAACTGTAAGCTGTACCTAACTCCTTAAGGAGATACCCCTGTACACAGACAACGGTATGCCCAAAACTGCTTCTTCGATATTAATGATATGGAAAACGTGTATTTCCCAGAAAATCTAAACATAGATTTTTGCAGCATCACACAATTTTCTCCTATATGCCGTATGGTGATAGGATCAAAAGCAAACAGAAAATGGCGAATTACTAAGAACTGACTGAAACCAATTTTCTTACTTTTTTCTTGGATAAGATAAAGTAGCAAATGAAATGGTACATAAAGCATATTTTCTACAACGTTTCCGCCAGAGAAATTAATAATTATTATTGGGCTATTATTATGCATCCAATCGAAAACTTCTTCACGTAAGAAAGAAGTCTTTTACAGTATCTTGAAGATATCTATGAGAATTACTTTTAAAACTAACTGTATAGTAACCCTATTCGTCACGAAAACAGATCAAGAAGTACACTTTATTTTTGTATAAATAATTAATATCAGCTATAAAATTATTGAAAATCATGCCTTTAGTTGAAAACTCCAAACAAGAACTTCAGAGTTTCCTCAACAAAGTGAGTTGCGCGACAGCCCATGGAAGGCCAAGGACTACTATCCAATACTGACCTCACGTCCATTTGCCTCAGCAGAGGTGAACGAACATCCAACCAGTACGGGAGAAGCGCCGTATGGCTAGCACGATGATTCTCCGATCGTTATAGTCTGCTTGCGAAATCGGCATGATGCGTTAGACCACGCAATTATAGCGTGGGACAAAGTTTACATGAATTAATTTGTAAAATTAACGTGACCTTAACCAATACAGAAATAAGAGTAAAAAATAAACAGTTTTCTGAAATACAAAATGTAAATTCAGAATAAAATCAAAATGTAAGTAATAGCAACGCAAAATCGCACGACCATTGCAGACCACTAACTGTAATAAAGGATTTACCTGCTTTTCAGTCAGTTGTAACAATCACTTTTGTGTTCGCGGACAAAATATCCATAACACCTTCTCCACTAGCATGGTTTGCTTTGGCAACATAATATACAATACAGTAGCCTAGTTATAACCTCATTAACAATTAACTAATATGTTTTACTATGTATCCAACCGATTTTACTTCCAGATTTTCGTTAATAACGTAATATTTTGCAAGCTATTGCAATATGCGAAGAATCAACATCATGATATGAAACATTAATTGCACGCATTTACTCAAAACGGTACACTCCACAACTGAAGTAAGATATCGTAAGTGGAAGTTATTTACGTGCAGGGTAAATTAATTATTTTATTTCTTTAGAATTTGTAAGTTGTAATTCAAGAAATTAAGTAACAGAAGTATCATTGGACACATAAGAAACTGAATATTTTCGAAATGTGTAGGCCTAATGACAAAGTATGTGCTATCCTCATAGCATATACAGGGACATAATTTTATTTTTACTTCAATTTTTATTGTACTTGAGTTCTTTAATGTACTTCATTCCCATCCCCTCTAATAGTAAACTTCCAACCGTCCTCAACACAGAACCAAGGCCGCGTATGCAGTCAAAGTCGCCTTACGGTCATAGTAAACAGTACTGGGTTAGTGAGTATAGTACGTTCCAGAAATATGTTCGCGTTTTCCAGTGACGAAAGAGTTTTCAATATTGAATCACATTTTCGCACAGGTAATGTCGTCAGTTTGCCTACGTCGCATCCCGGTTTCCCCAACCTGCTTCTGCTCGCCCCTCTGTAAAGGTTAGTGGCTGGGTTGTCTTAGCTCTTTTCTGAAGACATTAATTTCTGTTAGGTATTGGACGTCTACGTAATATTTTATAACTATTTAAAATATCTTAAATAAAAGGGTCTCGTTAAATAATTAACTGTCACATGATTTCCCCCCTTTCTACGACCCTGCGACAAAACCGCTTGGATGGAAAGTAGAGAACATCGCTGAGTAATTTTATCTTTTCGGATCGTACAGAAATGAAGATTGAATTTACAGTACGTAAGGTACTCTTTTATAGAGTAGGTACAGAATTACTATTTCTATTTTATTACTATTACTAGTACAAAGGACGAAACTGTAATTGAAATTAGGTACAATAGTCTATAGTGCGATAACATGCAAAAAAGAACTGAAGCCTGTATCGAAATGAACGGCCACCATTTTCAATATTGTGTTTAAATGTCCATATTATGATTACTTTTCAATTTATCTTCATTCAGTACTGTAGACAATATAATATTCACTGCATAATGAATGCATAGTGAATACGTCCGAATGAATAGCTCAGATCGTGAGTAAAAACACTTACTGTTATTGTATTTTGATTAAACAAAAACCTAATGAAAATGATCAAACTCAAAATCGCGATATTTCCTAGTTTACGTAAATGGATGAACTACTTTTCTTCCCTCCTATACCTAGTAAAGTGATTTGTTTGTGTTTTACGCCAGTATCATCGAACTCCAGTCGTGGAAGGGGGTAGCAAACGGTGTTTCCGGTTCTCAACCGTTAATCCAAAGGTATAGCCAGGTTAATATTAGAAATGTTAGTAAAAATAAAATGATATCCCTGTATTTCTTCTGTATTACTTCATTTATAAACCGCACGGTTAAGTATATCTATATAATTATTCCGCACAAAATAGATACAATATCTAGCCAATTCGGATGTTGTAATCGATGAGGCACTAGTTTGCTATTTGCCAAAATCTGTATTTAAAATTGATAGGAGTATGAAACTACTGACAATTTACAATGGAATTCTCATAGTATATATCTGGCAAATTACCAATAGCAAAGCTATTACGGAAGGGAATGCCTTATTTCTCTTTCCCAGCCGTGCATGGGAGAAAGGTTATGAAACGATGTGTTATGGACGTTTATCCGGAGACAATCTTTATGATGGCTGAAAATAATCCTCTTACGACGACACCGATTCCGGCATACGAAGAGGAACCCAAAGCAGATAGACAAGACAGAGGTAAAGGTACCGGTATCCTCAAGACGCCATGAAGGAGTATGGAAGCAAAGCTCCATGGTTTCTAGAATGATGTGATATAGTCGCCACCACGCTCCGACCGCCTTTGAACTCCGGGAGAGACTAGATATGAGCCGTTCAGAGCAGAAGTGGTGTAAGTCAAAATTGACTTACACCACTTTTGCTTTGAATGGCTCAAATAAATTAGACTAATGATTCGGTCGTTATTATACAAATTTAAATGACATGAATATATATTTTGCCTGTAAATGTATATACGAAGAACAGAGAGATTGAGAGAGTAAAAACAAAACAAAGAGAAAGTAGGAATTGTATTATGTACAATTATTTATTTGAGCCGTTCATAGCAAAAGTGGTGTAAGTCAAAATTGATTTACACCACTTCTGCTCTGAACGGCTCATATCATAGGCGACAGTTGAGTTTCAAACAAATCGCCGGCAACATACAGTGCAGCAATTAAACTTCAGAAAATTAAAAAACAATATGATTGACGCGCGAGAAGTTATAATAATAATAATAATAATAATAATAATAATAATAATAATAATAATAATATCATTCATTCATAGTTTCCTGCACAAGAGCAGCTCTTTCACTGCAAACCCAGCATTCTACAATCTTTCCTATTTTCCGCCTTCCTCTCAGTCTCTATATATGATCCATTTCTTCTCAACCAAGTCCTTTTTCTCTTCCTGATCAGCTTCAGGATCATTCTTTCTTTACCCACTCTTTTCAACAAGGCAACATCATGCGGCAACTAGGCCAGCAGATAATATGGTAGAGTGGCCAATTATTATTATTATTATTATTATTATTACTATTATTATTATTATTAGTATTATTATTACAGTCTTATTATTTCATCTTCATTTGTTCCTTCATGGAGAAATTCATGTAATCTAAATTCATTATCAATTTTTTAATTTAATCCATTGTAATAGGCTTCATTTATTACAATCTTTTAATGATATGTCCAAAATTTCGTAAGTATTTAATATGAACCAAATTAACAATACGTATAAAAATTGAGTAAGAACTTCTTCCAGTCAAGTGTTGTACACTTAATACACTTATGCACTTACAACATCGTCCCAGAAAAGTCACCTTCGTAACTCGGCTTATCTGAGTTCAAATTTCCGAAATGGTGAAGTTTTATTTATAGTGAAGAAATCCATGGTTGTGAGGGTTCTTCTCGGAGCTCTTCCGTGTTCCTCTTGTCATTCCACCAATACTCTCCACAATTCTCAATTCATTATCATCATCTCAGTTTCGAATATGGCATCCCCTATGTTTACGTGGCGTCGAGCCGCCGTTCGTCGTAGTAAATGTTCCTCGAGGCTTGTCTGAAGATTGGTAGATGGCAATGATGGTGAGTTCTAGACGATTTATAGTTCTGTAGAAAGAGTCTCCGAAACCTCTAGTTTACTGTTTGCATGACAGGAATCTGACGACTCATACATGTGAGTGTCAGTTTGACCTGGCAGCACAGTCAGCATGTAACTCATTCCATCACAGGTGCACAAAAAGTCTCTTTAGCCTTCAGTGCTTAGGGATGCTTCGAATCTCACCCAATAAGCACCCCAATACCTCTATAGTCCCAAAAATATTTAACTTCACAAATAACACTTAAAATGGAATATTTTAATACGTTAAAATGTCATGGGAGTTTAAGAAAATGTATTACTGCTAATCAGCTTACTATAGTAGACCCAAATTTTCACTAGCTTTTGCCGTTTTCATAGTAGGGTCGCGGGTCACAATTTGTATCTTGGGATCACAATCATAAAATGTTGGAAATCTCTGCTCACAGTAAATAAGATAAATAAACAAAAGAAAAACGACTTCTAGAGACTGTACAATGAATAGTCACTGAGTCGATAACGGTTATACAATATGGAGGAAGGGGACATTTGACACCACTCACATATTCTTCTTCTTTATGTTCTTTTATCGGCTATTTAACGATGCTGTGCCAATTCGTGGTTATTTAGCGTCGATGCAATTGTGATAATAGTTATTTTGATGAGATGAGCCCTAGGATTCGTCATGATATTGCCACAGTCTAGTATATACAGTCACGTAGGAAATATGCATCCATTGATAGTTGCTAACCACTAGGATCGCTACTATCGTCTCATTACAGACAATGCGAAATAGTACCGGCGCAGTCTATTGTTTCTAGTGCTCTCACAACTCGAGCTTCGTGACTGTATATACTAGACTGTGCCTTACATTTTTCTCATAACTGTTGAGAAAAATCTCTGAAAAACATCCACCCAAATAATCAGCCCTGCGGGACTGAAACAAAACAGTGCAGCTTCAGGCCACTAGTCCTGCATCCTAACCCCAAGGCTTGCTTTTAATAGCATTATATTTTAACACTATAATGCTTTTCAAGTCTCGTTTTCTTCGTGGCTACAATATTTTGTCTGGGTGCATGTAATATTTATCATATAACTAACAGCGAATGAGTCAATATTACAGCCAGTCAATGTTTCTTAAGCACAAATGGCCCATGTTGTTCTGGGAGACTATGAACTAAGTCGCATGAAAAGGTGTAGGCCTATAATCCCTCACGGTCCTTTACTCTCGAGATGAGCACCGTCCTGTTATATTCCTTATTGTGTTGCTTAAACCAATCAGGTTTGATATAGAATTTTTGCGTTTTCCCTAATAAATTACCTGCCCTTGAGGTGTTATGAAATCTAAATCGGTGTTACAATTTTAAATGCTTCACATCGTTTGATTTTTAACGAAGCCTGGAGCTTCTTTCGTGAATTTCAATAATTCAGCTACACTTAAAAATGATTGAGTCTGGTTTAAAATAAACTCACAGTTGTTACGTTTAAAATAAATTAACACAGATTATAATAAAAAAACACAGAGTTGTATTATAGGTCATGCAAGCAGGGATTACCGACGACAGAAATGCGAACGAAACAATTCGATAAGGAAGAGTGAGAGACAAGAAAGGTCACGGGATAACTTGAATGATATTCAAGCGTACAGTTGGAAGAGAAACGACATCGAGTCTTGCACTGTGATAGTTAAAATACAGTTTTAGCTTCAGTTTCACTGCATGTGAATACGTGTCTTGTTCCAAGTGCGTTTATTTTATTACGTAGTGATGAAGCGTTTCCCCTCGCAGAGTATAATTATTTTATTCGTAAACATAATGTTGCGCGTTTAATTCGCTTCGAATTTTTCTCTTCCTACGCTCTTCATTTCCACAGACGATGTCCCCAGCTGTTCATCTCCTTGGAAGAGGCAGTACTTCCATCGGCCCGTACTTCTCGGTCCCTCGGCGTGCCTACATACACACGTCAAAACAGACAGTAACGCCACCACTGTTTTTCGGTAATCGTTCCTTGCGCGAGCTATACCAATATTGGTGATAAAAATTGCACTGTTAACTTGTCTTACGGCGTCAAATTTTTGTCTACAGGTATAGCTACATATTTTCAGACACTTTCTGTCTACAGTGGACTACAAGTTTCTTATCCCTCATTTCTGTCGACTTCTGGTTAGGCAGGCACGTCGCAAAGGTTTGCATTGTTTTTTTTAATTATTACGCTATGCGCGATTTTATCATACACAGTATAATTCAATCAATAACATGACAATGCTTCTAAGATTAAAAATTGAGATAACAAAATCATAAACGTTTAATACAGTAGTTTATAGTTTATATAAATAAATAAAACGTCATATTAATCATTAAAAATCCACATAAAAAGAAAAGGCAAGAATGAATGAACAAATGAAAACTGAAGGGGGGAAAATTAAAATTGATAGTCCTCTCGTACGAGGATACAAAACTTATTACAGACAGAAATGAAATTTTTGGCAACTATAGGCTACTGCAGTTGACCAGTCGATTACCTTATTAGGACACAAAAATGCTCTGATGAAGAAGATGGGGTTTTAAAGGCAATGATAATCTGCAACATGGCTTTCTTTGGAAGATACTGAAATTGGGAATTCATAACGGAAAGTTAAAATAACTGCGTCTGAATTAGAGGGCTCCATCACTTTCGTCTCGTAACTGGTTAAATTTCTTTTTGCTTCGACATAAGGAAACATGAAACTTTGCACCTTACCAAGCATTTAATTTTATTTTTTCGACTGTGTTTGCGTGGCTGCATTGTGAATTGCCAGAGTTTATGACAATATTTTTAGCTTTCATATTCATGTTATTCAAGAATTAAGGAACTTACTTACTGGCTTTTAAGGAACCCAGAGGTTCAATGCCGCCCTCACATAAGCCCGCCATTGGTCCCTATCCTGAGCAAGATTAATCCAGTCTCTATCATCATATCCCACCTCCCTCAAATTCATTTTAATATTATCTTCCCATCTACGTCTCGGCCTCCCCAAAGGTCTTTTTCCCTCCGGCCTCCCAACTAACACTCTATTGCATTTCTGGATTCGCCCATACATGCTACATGCCCTGTCCATCTCAAACGTCTGGATTTTATGTTCCTAATTATGTCAGGTGAAGAATACAATGCGTGCAGCTCTACGTTGTGTAACTTTGTCCATTCTCCTGTAACTTCATCCCTCTTAGTTCCAAATATTTTCCTAAGAACCTTATTCTCAAACACTCTTAATCTCTGTTCCTCTCTCAAAGTGAGAGTCCAAGTTTCACAACCATAAAGAACAACCGGTAATATAACTGTTTTATAAATTCTAACTTTCAGGTTATTTGACAGCAGACTAGATGACAAAAGCTTCTCAACCGAATAATAACAGGCATTTCCCATATTTATTCTGCGTTTAATTTCCTCCCGAGTGTCATTTATATTTGTTACTGTTGCTCCAAGATATTTGAATTTGTTCACCTCTTCGAAGGATAAATCTCCAATTTTTGTAGTTTCGTTTCGTACAATATCCTGGTCACGAGACATAATCATATACTTAGTCTTTTCGGGATTTACTTCCAACCCTATCGCTTTACTTGCTTCAAGTAGAATTTCCGCGTTTTCCCTAATAGTTTGTGGATTTTCTGCTAAATATTCACGTCATCCGCATAGACAAGAAGCTGATGTAACCTGTTCAATTCCAAACCTCTGTGTTATCCTGAACTTTCCTAATGGCATATTCTAGAGCGAAGTTAAAAAGTAAAAGTGATAATGCAAGAATTAAGGAACAGACTAGTGAAATGCTTTATCCGGAATGAGGCATTGTATGGGGCAGAAACATGGACGTCAGGACGATATAAAACACGCCTATAAGCATTTGAAATGTGGATATGGAGAAGAATGGAGCTGAAACAAACCTACTGTAGGTTCCCGCATTCATCACGATGCTGGGTGAGCACCGGTTCCACACACTGACGAGAATTCATGCGAAAATTCCTGTCCTATGAAGACTCAGACCAGCACCCATTTCATAAAGTGAGTCCAGGCCTTAGACCGCAGGACTATTATAGTACAATATTTTTATTGAAATAATATTTAGACCACACATAATATTATTTGTCATGCAAGTTTGAAGAACTGAATATACTTTAAACTACTTAAATAGCACATTAATACACTATAAGCTATTATTATTAACAGTCTAATTTCACTAATAGAACCTACTAATGGTACGAAGACTGAGAAATAAATTACTTCAAAGGTCACACAGAACGAATTACACAGTGCTTACAGCTTCACATCTCCGAGAAAGAAGTTCACAGTGCAATACACATAAAAAACACATGGAAATTTCGTAAAAAATCAACAGGTTAAATGTGACAGCAGAGAAGACTACAAAAATGCAAACAAGTGCAGAAGAGAATGTTGCCTATACATAACCTGCACATATTTTACCATCACGTTCTCAGAAAACTGAGAGATCAAATCTGTCTGGCCCCGCTTCAGACATTCACACGCAGCGTGACTTCTAGCCATGCCATCAACATAACGCAAGACAACACAGGACAAATATAGGCCTATATGTGACATGACTAGACATCGGATGTTTAGGAAAATGCCCATTTTATTTGAATGTTCATATTTAAAGGCTTTTAATAAATATGCACGAATCATGAGAAATAAAACATTATGATGGTTTGATCTTGCCTTTTTTTTTTTTGCTTTTTTTTTGCTTTAATATGTACTTTTTTTTTGCTTTTTTATGTACTTTTTTGTCTTTTTCTTTATATGACTACTCACTCAACAGTACTGCATTTATTTTTGCGTTGGAAACTGAGGAAATTGCAGTTCTTATAGGCCTAGTAGTCATAGATATGAGACACACTGTTGCAATGCAGCATTGTTGTTTTGCTTACTCCGGAATCGACCTTGTCCTTCTGACTCCAGCACTGTGTTGGGAACACGAAGTACGCAGTCAGTCTAGGATTGTCTTTGTGAGGGTACTGTTGTATGGTGAAAAATGCCAAAATTGAAAACATCGAAAGCTTCTTTATATCGTCAGTGGGTAGTAGAATTTCCTGCTTTCACTACTAATGGAACAATTATTATGTAGCCAGGATGGCACTGTTTAAGTGTGCTCCAGTCACATCAGTATACGTTGAGAGATCTTTTTCAGCATATAAACTGATTTTGTTCAATAAACGTGACAGAGGTTTGTCTGTTAATCTTCAAAAGTTGCTTGTTGCTTATTGTAACTCAAATTATGTATGTGAAGTTGTGGATTCATAAGTACAAGTGAAACAAGTCCATATAACAGAGAAACTACTTTTCCAGTGCACTTTGTTAAGTTACTTACGGTCTTATGGACGTTTACTTTATGAATTATGAGTGATTCAATATAATTTTAATGCCTTTTATTGCCCTATTTTTTTGTTCTTAGAGACTTTTTAGGCGCCTAAAATACCATTTTTAGTGCCTTAACTTCCGATGTCTAGACATGACACATTCGATCCCTGTGCAAGGGATATGTTTAATTCTCTGCATGATCGAAAGTTGTCCCAATGTATTTTGGTCGGATATGTTACTACTACTTGAAGTACAGTAAAGGTTCCTTCTTCAGGCTAGAGACATCATTTCCTACTGCCCATTTCGTCACCCCACCAATTGAATACAGTTAATTTATCTGTCACGAGCTTATGAGTACAAAATTACCATCCAGACATAACGTCGAATTTTGAACGGTGTGTCGACTCGTAATTTGAATAACGGTGTTCAGTCTGGGAATGAAAACAGCAAATCGATGAAATACCAGCAGCTAGCTTCAAACATTCCCTCTTTTCCCTCTGTGCCACTGAACAGCCTTGTTAGATCAATGCTGTTTGTGGAAACAAATGTATAACGAAACCCAACACGTCTTCAAGTCGACTAGAGAATATTCTTTTTTACAACTTCCTGTTGGAGTTATATTTTTATCACATAGATAAGTTCTAAAAAGATATACTGAAAACTTGCTTTAACCATTGTCCTCTCGAAGCCGTCAGTCAATGCTGAAATACGTCTGAACGTTGTCGGTTGAACACTACACGAAATCAATAATGTTTCCACTCTCCTAACCTTCACGCCTCGTGCTAAATAACCAGGAATTATCTGATACAAGTAAACGCTGGCCTCATTGGGACAAAACACACTCATAGTATTAGTAATGTACACTTCGCTCAAAATAACTGAGTAAACAAAAGAATACACAAAACAAACCAACATAATTTCCTTAATCCTTGTGTCGTCTTTCGTATTCTAGAGGTTATCATTCCTACAGTTGTGAGGTAAGTGAGTTCAAACCCAGCTGAGGGCGATGGATTTTCTAGAGACATAAATTCTTGGCATAGCTTTCTATAGGAGGGAAGTAAAACTGTGAGTCCCATATCATAAGATTTTCGGGACGTAAAAGAAAATGTCCTTTATAAATGGCACCAGATAAAATTTGTTGGCTATTCCTCGCTCATGTTGAATTTCGACACTGAATGAACTCTGCCAGTGGCGGCTCGTGATAAAATGTTACGTGTGTTCACAATTTTGTGTTCCAAAATCGAAAAGAATTTGAAATCGTACGTTTAGCCTAATATGAAATGTCATGATCCCAATGTTTCACTATCGAAAAACTGTATATAAATTCAAAACATATAATAATAATAATAATAATAATAATAATAATAATAATAATAATAATAATAATAAAACCCAGTCTTTTTATTTCCAATTTTTCCTCGTAAGTCAGTTAACCCAGCTCTTTACTGTTCAAAATTGCTTGAACAGAGTTTATTGTTTACGTTTGTTAAAAATTAATACATACCACAGTGCCGTTATTTACAAAAGCCTGTGTTCAGTAACACTGTATATTTTGTTTCACAATACACTGATACACTATAGCCTATACTAGTACTGTAATCCCATTCTTATAGATTGATTACTATAAATACATGCCAGTAAATATTATTCTTAAATAATATACACCACCATATAGATACTTAAATTCATATCACTATCACAGTCAGCCAGCACGTGTTTGGAAGCCAAACTATGCTATTATGCTAACACTAAAGTATAGTAATTCACAAGCTACACTCTCGTAGCAGCACTGTACACACATCCACACGTTCCGACAGTGAGAAATGCTGACACCTACAGGCTAAAATACAGACTATTAAATTTCCTTCTCGAGATGTCTTTGCTCGAGATATAGCACGTGAACGATAGGCATCGATGCACCTGACATCTGTAGGATAGATTCACTGTTCACTTCACGCTTTGTGCTCTTGACGAGTCATAAGCGACCAGCGAAATAATTTTCTCCCGCGCATGCGTGAAATTCCTGTAACCTCCTTGAAAAGAGCACTGCTTGTACGTGAACGCATGTTGCCAGGTTAATATAAGAAGTTTTTGCAAAATGCGGGAAGTTTAAAATACTCGATTCTGATATCCCCACTGCGTCAATACGGTATTAAATAATAAAACTAGTCGTGCATTAATGGAAACAATGTGTTCACGTGCTCTTGTGCTCTTATTGACGCACCGCCACTGAATTTACTCAGCAATTAAAAGAGCAGTTAAACGGAATACTGCTACGTGTACTAGGCCTACTACATAATCCTTGTATTCAAGAATGAATAAAATGTTTTCTCTTTTCTCCGCCAGACTACACCAGTTGAGGTGATTTCTAACGTAGTACTTAAAGTCTTATGGAATGCTATCTCCGTCACTTTTTGATTCTTAAGTGATGCCATTCAGGAGCACATTCAGTATCGGACAGAATTATGTTTATGTCTAATATTCGGAAACGGGAGAACCCCGAGAAAAACTTAAATTGCGACCTTGTCCGTCAAAAGTGTCGCTAAGAATTTTTCAAAGAAAAATTCCAGGCCTGACCTGGACTGTAAGTCGTACAGCCTGAATAATCAGCTGATATCTAGATCACACTGTCACGCAGAGCTAACAGGATAATGTACAATATGTAAAAAATTTTAGTACTGTAGTTATACAATAAAATTTTCAGTTTCATTTTATCGACGTTGAAAGTATTTTTATGTCACATGCAACATTACAGTGTAACAAATTGTGCAGCTGATGTAGTTGTACTAAGAGATTAGACATAGACTCGGGGAAAGAGTTTATAGAGATAATGTTCACATTACAACTTGTACAAATAACATATGTTATCTCTGTAATTCCTCGCCATCTTATTTCCAAGAATTTGAATGATATCAGTTATGCAGTCACGAAACGCAATGAAAAGAATGTTGTCCACATCTATCACCTAAATTCTAGAACAGAGTTCTTATAGTTATTGTACCACCACTCTAACAATATTGTGAACCAATATTAAGCAATTACAAGTAACGGTCTTATGGCAAGCAAGACATAAGGGCACCGTTTACAACACAGGATAAACTCAAAACAAATTTCCGCTCGTATGCCAAACCATAAATAATGCAGGATTTTTTAACACTTCCATACTGCTATTACTGAACTTCTTTATTTTAAGTTTTACTCAAACAAATGTACAGATATTATGTACAGTAGTGGCAAAAAAAAAAAACCGGACCGACCCTTGTAGCTGATTTCAGAGCCTTGTTCACTCCAGAGCACGATAGACTGGTAACTAAAACTTTCGTAGTTCGAATCCTGCCTGGAAAGGAAACTTTTTTTTTGTTCCTTATTCAAATTTATTCCCAATACTTTTCGATTGCAGAGATATTTTACTACTTAATTAACTTATTATTCCCAGAACATGAATTTTACCAGCAATCGAAAAGTATTGGGAATAAATTTGAATAAGGAACAAAAAAAAGTTTCCTTTCCAGGTAGGATCCGAACCACGAAAGTCTTAATTACCAGTCTATCGTGGTCTGGAGTGAACAAGGCTCTGAAATTAGCTACAAGGGTCGATCCGGTTTTTTTTTTTTGCCACTATACATCACACAAACAATGACTGCAACTAAAAGAACTAAACGAAATTGACCATATGTTTATATGAACTTTTTACTCCTTTTCAGGTCCTCTATCAATTCCCGAGAGCTTTCCCACATGTTTTTATACATCCTGTATAACCAAAAAAACTGAGATGTGATAGGACTAGTCATGAGATTAATTTTTTCTCTCATAGACAACGTAAGTTTCCTAAATAAATGAAAGAATCTTCGCTCCCATATCATCAACTTTGGGAGTGAAATATCACCGTCAGTTTTCAGACGTTCACTCTATCTTGTGCATAATCCTTCTTAGCATTCCTCTAAATATTTTCATAACATTGTTTGATTTGTTTCATAGTTCGCATTTTTACTTCCGAATGACGACTGAAATCTTGGCTTAAAGAAACCCATGATTGTTCCTTTTTGCTTATGAAAGTTCCATCAATATGTTTGTCTTCAATTGAAGAGTATGATTCCAAAACGCGTTCAGTCCACATTTATGAAAGGACTAGGCTGGTTTCTTATCACCGGTTTACGAACTGAGCGAGTGTTCAAGTGATAAGCACAATAACTCAAACCTAAACAAGGATTGGAGTGTTTTGGAAGAAAACAAGCTTGAAATACATATAATGATAGGGGTCTCAAACATAATCACACACATCTATATATATATATATATATATATATATATATATATAGATCATAAAAATGGCCAAATGGACTGAGCGAGTTTTGGGATAACACTCTTCAATTATGATTATTAGAGCAGAAAAACTCGCTCCGGCGCCGGGGATCGAACCCGGGTCCTTGGTTCTACGTACGAAGTGCTCTAACCACTGAGCTACGCCGAAGTACAATACACAGAACCGGAAAGAATCCCTCTCCTCTAGTGTTTTTCCCTTTGTGACCTGAGCGGAGCGAGTTTTTCTCCTCTAATAATCATTGTTACCGTAATAGATTATATTCTGTAGGACCAAAAATTAATCTCTTCAATTACATTCTTATAATATAGTTGCTAGATCTATTAAAGTATGTTTCTTATATGAGATAAAATTACTACTCCTTACACGTTTCTTTTTCTCGAATTCATATAATAATATTACAATATTGGTCTGTAATACTTCCGCAATGTAGAAATACAATTTTCCGCTAAAACAAATGACTACTACATCTCAACATCTATACGCACATTCAGAAAACTTTCATGCAATCACTGCCGCTTTGATTCCTGTTACATTGCTCTTAACATAATGTTACTTAACCAAAGTAGCTACTTGAAATAGTTAGTGAAACACTATTGTACCAACAGGATGTTTAATTTTTAACAACATGTTAGTTAAAAAGCTGTTAGCTTATTTTAACAAAGCTGGATGAAACTGGCCCAAGTCTACTAAATACCACATGAGATTTTTAATTTATATAAGAAGCTGAATTGTTGCAGACGCATGAAAGTACAATGATACAAAATATGTAATCTTTATGTCATCGTGTTTATTTTTATTTTATATATTTTTAAGTAGGTTATTTTACGACGCTGTATCAACATCTTCGGTTATTTAGCGTCTGAATGAAATGAAGATGATAATACTGGTGAAATAAGTCCAGGGTCCAGCACCGAAATTTACCCAGCATTTCCTCATATTGGGTTGAGGGAAAACCCCGGAAAAAACCTCAAGCAGGTAACTTGCCCCGACCGGAAATCGAACCCGGGCCACCTGGTTTCGCGGCCAGACGCGCTAACCGTTATTCCACAGATGTGGACTATCGTGTTTATTCTTAGAATTATTCATTAAATTGTCGGAATAATATCATATCAATATCATTATCACTCGCGTGAGAATTGTGAACCAGCACTTGATGTTCGCCGGTAACTGGACTCATTGGTCATGTGGTCAGTATAGCGCGAAGCATTCACTTCAGTCAACACAGATACTTCCACTATTCCAGCGGTTCGTCGCAGAGCGGCGCTCGCTCTGCTTTCTGTTCTCAGTTTCAGGAGCGCTATTCGAGCCAATGCAGATGTTTTTAAAATACCCACTAGATAAAAGTACATTATAGTTTATCACAATATTTTACTTATTTAAAAAATGTATTCTAGTGCCGAGGTCATGGAAAGCATGGGGCTCTACCTCCATGCCCCCCCCCAAGTGCCTTCATGGCATGTTACGGGGATACCTTTACCTTTACCTTTACTACCACATTAACTACTCTTGAGTTATATAATTCACTCCTGAATCGTAAATACAAGTATAATAATCAACAGTAAACTGGAACATTCTGTCAGCTTCAGAGAGAAGAACGCAAAAAAAAAGTACAGCTTCGCAAAATGAACATTTTTGTGTTGTTGTAAGTACATTTTGACACAATATTATAGTTCTCGATGTACAAGAAAGTATAACATAATATATCAAATGGGACATTATATTTTCACCAATACTTTTTTACTACTGCCAGAGCGGGTAGAAGACATTACTTCCTCTAGTTCAGTGGATCGTAGCCGAGTGGCGCTAGCCCTATTTTCAGTGCCCAGTTTCAAGATCGCTATTCAAGTGAATGAAAAAGGTTTTTAAAAATAACCCATTAGATAAGAATGTATTATAAAGTACTTAGTTACAATATTTTACTTCTTTAAAAATGTAATATTACTATATTAACAAATTGTGAGTTATATAACACAACCTGAATAGTAAAAATAATTAACCAAAAAAATGGAACTTTGTGCCGGCTTCAGCCAGAAATACGCAAAAAAAAAGTACAGCATCGCAAAACTGAAAATTTTTATGGCATTATAAAGTATGCATTGACATGAAATTATAGTTTTTATACACAAGAAAGATTGTAATATAATAAAGGAGACACTTTATCTTCACCATAGTTTTTTATCTATTTAGTCATTAGTTGCAGTTGTATCTGGTTTATACGTAATTCAGGGGAACAAAAAATATTACGTGCAACTTAGACTCATAAATTAAGCTTCGATATTATATCTATGCTAATGTAAGTTTTGATCTTTTGAAATACCTAGGTTATTTTGTGTTTTGTAAAATTAAAACAATTTGGTAGCACTGTATTAAGTAGTTATATGCTACTTATTGGAGAATAATAAATTAACGATTTTTCCATGAGGTCTATTACTTTCTCATATGCTCGATTAGAAATCTCTTATGATGTGGAAACGTAATAAACAACTGTAATAAAATTGTAAACCAGATTAAGTTCTAGCCTAGATGCAAAGTAGAATTATACTGTACTTTTGTTACCGAAATAACTTTTACGTTAATTACGACTAAAGTGCTATTATTAAAAATAAAATAATTAATAATTAAGCATGTATATTTAATGAAGTAGAAGCTAGGTGCTTGGATTCAATTAGGAGTTCACAATTAGCACTTTAATACAGCACATTTTTTAACCGGCACATAGATTGAAAAATCTTCACATTTAGAAAGTATATGGTAATCATCACAAGATAATCATTTTCTAATTCCAAAATATCGCTCTAGAGGATCCTAGTCAATTTTTTTCTGTCTGAATATATTTAAGCCTTGGTTTCTCTGAACCGACGCATGCGACGTGCGAGATGCGAGGCCGCCGCTGCGAACCATCTTCGCAATGACGCTGCGAGGCTTGTGGTTTCTCAGGCTGCGAGATCGCGTGGATCAGTCGCTGAGCGCATGGTGGATCTCGTCACCTGTTTGCTAATGATGAAAGAGGAAGATAATGATGAAGAAGAAATGATCCTGTATTCCTTTTGGTGAAGACAGTGATATCTTCAAGAATAGGAAAAGCGAGGGTGCTTACAATATTCTTGTAAACCGCCATCTGATTGATAGTGAAACAAAATTTAAAAGTTATTTTGGATTCTCAAGGGATCTCTTCTATAGAATTTTGTATTTAATTAACCCATTAAAGTCCAAATTATTTTTATTTAAAAAAAACTAGAACTATGTATCTATTTAAAAAATTTAATCCATAAGATGTGAAGAATATATTTTGTTTCTTCCGCCGTGCACCAAGTAGTTGAATATCACACTGTCTATAAATAGACCTCTGGGCACTTATGATATCTGCGTATTCATTTGCAATAAAGTAAATATATTTTTTGTATATTTAATGTATTATAACCAGAAATATTTACACCAATATAAATAAATTTATTTATGACGGTTTTAGTAATTAATGCAACAATACAATGCTGTAGCAATAATGAAACACACTTATTTGAGTAATATCTGTCTTTACCAAGTGTGGTAAGGCTCAAAGCATCTTTGACAGAGTGTTACATCACACTTCTTGCGAAATGTTACTGGTCTCCATTTACACCATTCCATCCGGCAGTGTTTCTGAGAGGGTCGATTTGCCATGAAATGACCTCTATTATCAAACCTCATATCAAATTTCACTCCTCGAGGTGATGAAATAGGGCGCCCCATTCTCTTGCAATCGAAAACATCTTGAGATATTGAACAGCCAAGTATCATCGGATTCTAAGTAGGTCCAGGCAGTCTCGTCCATGTATTTCTCTGTAGATAATCCAACCATTTACTATATCCATAACCAACTTTCTGACCACTCTTTCCCACGGATTGAAGTGGCATATTTGCCTGCTAACCAGTTATCATGCTCCAATCAACCCATGTACTTACTAGAGTTCTCTATGATCTGTGATCCACACCTGTGGAGTAAAGGTTAGCGCGTCTGGCAGCGAAACCAGGTGGCCCTGATTCTATTCCCGGTCGGGGCAAGTTACCTGGTTAAGGTTTTTCCGGGGTTTTCCCTCAACCAAATATGAGCAAAGGGTGGGTAACTGTCGGTGCTGGACCCCGGACTCATTTCACCGGCATTATCACCTTCATTCAGACGCTAAATAACCATAATATATTGATAAAGAGCCGTAAAATTAACTAACCTACATCTTCCGGCTGCGAAACGAATCACGTGAAAGGGCGTTGTAATATTTTCTATTTAGCTTTAATATTGCTGTATGATAGCTCAGCACACGTCAGGGAGGTTTAAACTCGGTTGCTTGATGGGGACATCTGAAAACTTCGACCTAGTTTAAATCTTCCTGAGGTATGATCGCCGGTTTTTTTACACATTTTCTACAGATTTACGCTTCCCTATGCTATTCTACTACTAGATTCACGGTTATTTGCATCCAGTAGACACTATCTCCCTACTCCATCATCGTCATTATCATCACTATCCTTATCATTAATTATCTTGATTAGGCCTTCTCGTCTGTTCCGCTTCAGACTGAACGCTGATTAAAAGCTGGTCTCTCCACCGCTTCCGACTTTTTTTCCTGAAAATTTCGAGTATTTGAAAATATCCTCAGACTAGGGCATTAGTCCCTCAATGAGTGAGTTTCGTGGTGGGACTGTTACCTTAAAACCTCTAAACCTGTCTGCTTTTCTATCTAGTTATGACCCCATAGCCAGAGGATTCCGGTTTGTACGGAACGGACCCACGCTCTCATTCTCACCCGTTTTCTATAACATTGAACAATAAGAATTTTGCTCCGACTTAAAACAATGTGTTCCTTATGGTTTTGTGTGCGCTGAATCTGAAAATGCACCTAAAGCTAATGCATTTTATGAGTTTATAACTTATTTCCGGTTTCTTATGGTTGTTGGCATTTTATTTTGTACTCGTAATAAATTAACAGATATTGGTTCCTTCTATTCAGTAAATTTCAGAACACTTCAACGTGACGTATACGCAATGAATAAACAAGGGTGTGGTTTTCAGTATTTAAAAGAAAAGTTTACCAGTTTGAGTGAAGGTAAATTAAAAAAAGGCATTTTCATCGGTTCACAAATTCACAAAGTTATGGTTGACTCTTTGTTTGAGGAAAACTTTCCATTATAGAAAAATGGCATGACGTGCTTTCAAAGATGTATGCTGAAATTTCCTTGGAAATTCTATGGCAGACAATTACATAGAACTTGTTGTGGAAGCCATGTCACGTGCATATGAGAAAATGGGGTGTAATATGTCTCTCAAAATACCCTTATTACATTCTCATCTGAATTTATTTTCTCTCAACCTTGGAGCGGTAAGCGAGGAGCATGGGAAAAGAGTTCATCAAGAAATATCTGAAATGGAAAGACGATATAAAGGAAGATCATCATCCAGGATGCTTGGAAACTATTGTTCGTTCGTTGTAAAAGAAAGTATCGGGTCTAGTTATAAACAGAAGTGATCCAGAAAATTCGTTTAATGTAAGTTCAAATTTCAAACATTTTCTCATTATATGCATGAAATATGTTTATTGTTGTTCTGTTTTAAACTATATAACATCATGTTTGTATCCAGTAAACATTTTTCAAATATTATGAGGCGTTTTGAATCCCAAGTGTGTTGTCATTTTACCAGAAGCAGTGAAAAATTAAAAACAAGTTTTTCATTAAAAATTAAATTCATTTTCCGTGGAAAATGGTACGTAATGGGGCAATTTGGATTTTAAATTCAGATTTAGGGTACACATAATTATTAGTAATATTCACCTATTTTTGTTTCGGAGCAAGATAAAATATAAAAATTTGTTCAGTGTAACCACAGATTACACTGCCCCGGGGACCACGACGTGGACGTGAATGGAGGTTTTCCCTACCCAACATATCTAAATTATAATAATTTTATTTTCCCATATACTTCATTATTTTCTTTATTTATCTGTTTATGTGAACTCTCATATTGATCTTCAATTTCTCACTTCCCTTTTTTCGCCTATGACGGAGATAAACCATTCTACGAAACGTTGTGAATTCATTTACAATTAAGCAATGTAAAAATAATCCAATCTACATCTCTCCTATACAACCCACCATTGTTTCTTCCCTCTAGATGCAAAGCTATTTTCTGAAGCCTCGCAGTGCGCGCCTCGCACAAATTCGGCCGGACGAATCTGTCCGAGGCGACGCAGCGAGACCTCTCTGCGATGCTGCGCAGACCGCGCATCTCGCAGCTGTAGAAACCACTCACTATCTCTAGTGTAGTCCAGATTTGTGCGATGCGGGCCTTGCACCTCGCACCTCGCATGCGTCGGTTCAGAAAAACCAACCCCGACCCTGCGTACCATTTTCGCAATGACGCTGAAAAGCTTGTGGTTTCTCATCCTGCGAGTTCGCTTGAATCAGTTGGTGAGCGCTTGTTATGTCCAATGTATTTCACCGTCTTGCTACTTTTGAAAGAATAAACCAAAATTATCCTGCATTGTTAGTGGAGAAGACAGTAATATCTTCATTAGACTATTTGTCAACGCTATATGTATCTATTTCTAATATTTTTCTTGTGACGAAATTGGATATATATAAACTGAAGAACGAAGAGAAAGAAGAAAATTTGAAGCAAGTTTTCAAGAGAAAGCCACTAAATTAGAATTCACACCTGAAAATAATAATGAGTACTGGATTCATTTTAAAAAGCTGTAAACCAGGGCTATCAAAGCGCCTGCACTGCGTGCTCTCAAGAACCTGCAAACCATTTCCTTAAGAGCGATGATTGTACTTTATCTTGCTGAAAAGTGAATCTTGTTCGATTTGTAATGCTTGTAGTATGAGCACGTAATACAGGCGATTTAACATCCCTGCTGTGAACAGATAACAGATTGGTTGGTTCACTGGCTGAGAAGAAGCTACCTACTGAAAGATGCACTGGAAGGAATTGTGAACGGGAAAAGAAGTTCGGAGCAGAAATAATTATCAGATGTTACACAATATAAGATATTTGAAACGTATGTGGAGACTAAGAAGAAGGCATAAAATAGGGAAGATTGAATAATGCTAGATTTGCAGTGAAGGATCTGTCGTTGGGACGAACACTGTCAGTGAATGAATACGGTTTTACTGCTACATGCACAGTATTTGCGATCAGTAGACTGTCTTTTTCTACTCTATTTAGGCTAATTTCAATTTTTTTTCTAGATACGTCAGTATTTTCTTCATATATACGTTCTTGTGAACCCTCATGTTTGTTTTTCATCTCTTACGTATTTTATATTCCCCTCTTTGCAATCTATTGTTGGTTAGTCAAGCAGAACAGGTATTTGTAACGACTCCGACGAGTAGGCTACCCTTCTTACCTCTTATTTTCTCACCTGAATAGGGAGATAGAACCAATCATCGAAAAGTTGTGAATTCCTTTAAATTTAAGGAGTGAAAAAATGTGAATTTACAACTTTTCTTTACCACCCACCATTGTTTCTTCCCTCTAGAACCAAAGCTATTTGCTGAGGCCTCGCAGTGCGCGCTTCGCACAAATCCGGCCGCGCGATTCGGTCCGAGACGACGCTGCGAGGCCTCTCTGCGAACCTCCGCAGATTGCGCACTTCGCAGCCATAGAAACCACTCACTATCTCTCATGCAGTCCAGATTTGTGCGAGGCGGTCCTCGCACCTCGTACGTCGCATGCGTCGGTTCAGAAAAACCAAGGCTTTAAATCTGCTATACCACAAGAATTAATATATTTCGCTAGTGCTCTGAATTGTCACTCTAAATAATTCAAGGGTTCTTTCTTAGGCAAACGTGTTCTTTATATTGTCAATTACGTATCATATATTTTCTAAAATCGTGTAATGCTAGAATCCTTTGTACAGGGCAGACGAGGGAGTCTTTGAGTTCAACGTATCTGCATGGTCGTTCATTCACCTTTGAATTCTTTTGTATTTTCACTTTCCTCGAACCCATCACAGTTTATGACTCTAAAAATGTATCGATTTTGAAAAACTCACACTAAACAGCTGAAATGCTGGTCTGGAGTTCATTCACTGGAAGGAATTACGGTCAATGTAACTAGACATAATTTTGGGCATTCAGGTGTGGAGTAATGGTACATAAATGCATACAAGCGCATGATCAACTAAGGTGTTCTTCTGATTTTCGGGTGTCACATCCAATTATTTTTTACTCGGATATTTAATGATGCTGTATCAACTGCTGGGTTATTTAGCGTCAATGGAATTGGTCATAGCCAGATGGTACTTGGTAAGGATACATTGTTATGAGAACGGATTGATGTCCTCTTCGTTGGATATTTTCTCTTCTTTTCTTTTTTTAAGATATCGAGGCAAGTTTGGGAAAATATGTGTTATAGCATACGGTTTTGGTCGCCAGTTCTTGCGTGGAAGTCCTACCTCTTTACTGGCAATAATAAATTTATCGGCTCTTACAATCAAAAGTCGCCCTCGGTAGCGCAGTTGATATAGTGCTGGCTTTCAGTGCTCGAGATTGCGGGTTCGATCCCGGCCGAGATCGATGGCATTTAAGTGTTTAAATGCGACAGGCTCATGTCAGTAGATTTAATGGCATGTAAAAAAACTCCTGTGGGACAAAATTCCGACACACCGGCGAAGCTGATATAACCTCTGCAGTTGCGAGCATCGTTAAATAAATCATAATTTTAAAAAATCACAATCAAAACCGCAGAAAAATGGATATCACAGATATAAGAACGAGCATACAGTTTTCTGTGTTCGTGGAATTGCTCTACACCACTTCTGAAAAATAGTCTAGTCTATGGATGGATAAAAGAAAGTCTCTTCCTTACAGATTATAGAGTATCTATAATTGGATTTACATCAAGAACAAAACAATTAGGCTTATTACTACTCGCTCACATAAACGGCACAATAAAAATCACCCGAACACCACAAGAAATATCTTCTTAATTCCATAGCAGAACTAGTTCTACATGCTCTGTCCACAGTATTAAGAGGAAAACTGCAATCTTAGAACGATCGCCACGCCAATGTTTCGCTCAGTTGCCGCGGCGACACTAGGGGGTTTAAAAGTCCCATTAGATTCTTGCCGAGTTACCACACTTTCTATTCTAAACGCTCTGAACACAGGACAGACATTGCTGAGAGGCGACTAAGACGCGACCCTGTCCTGTAACTGTGGAAGTTGTAATGAGGTCCTGTGCTCTGACAGTGACTGACTTAATGTGAAACAAAACCTCTCCTAAACTGTTACGTGTTACGTTCACCTTTCGACCTCTTCCTCTCTGCAAAATTAATCGAAGTTTCTAAAGTGGAACAACAAAAAATGAAGTGAGACAAGTGACTTAATGGTTTGGAGCTGACATAAATCATCCTCCGCAGCCCCCAGAATCCCTTGCGGGAAAGCGATATCGCGCAAGTCATAGCGTAAATTCCTCATATATTTTCCTTCCTTGTTTTTCGTGTTCTCTATCCTTAGTCATTGTGGAAGGCTCTTATTAACCCTCCTGCTACCAAGGTTTATTACACCTTACCAATAACAAGGAGGGTAATACAATTACCCCCATCAAAATCATATACCAATCTTTGTTAAGAATTTATTTATTATTGACTGTAGACTACCAGAAAATGTAAAAATCTAAAATAATCGTCCTATTTTTTTTAAATACAGGGTGCTTAATAATTCACGTTTCATAGTGCTGAAAACGTACACCAAAATTAAAAAAAAAAAACTTTATATATGTTACTGGATACACTATAAGATAACATATTGGTGTACAGTAAATTTAAACTTGCCTTACTTCAATTTCGGGATAAGCTCCTCAAAGCTATATAGTTTTGAAATAGTAGACAACATAGCTATAAACTATGAATGTCACAGTACTATAACGTAAATTGGAAATCGTTTATGTTAGTTGTTGAAATTTAAGTATTGGAATACAATCTATACAACCATGGACATTTTCGAAAGATCTGTTTATAATAAAATAAAATTGTAAAAAATCTAAAACTTCTAAAAATAAATAAATAAAAATAATAATCCAATAAAATAAAATGTAGGGGAGAGTTGGGTAGTATTGGACATCGGGTAATGCCGGACAGTACGTTTCTTTCATCTACCACCAGATGGTAGTACCTGAATAACATGGTTACGTTTCTGTATGCAACATCACAGAAACGTAACCATGTCATTCAGGTACTATCATCTGGTGGTAGATGAAAGAAACTCACTGTCCGATATTACCCGATGTCCGATACTACCCAACTCTCCCCTAATTCTTTGTTGAAATTCAAATATTCGTACACCACTTATATGAGTACTAAAATGGTCATCTCGAAAAAAAAATGGGGTCCACTAATAATTCTAACAAAATCGCTGTTACATTAACCATAACCATAACACGCAGGAATAAAAAAAAATTGGAAACGGAAAAAAAAAAATCGGGAGAAAAGCTCGAAAGCCCTTTCGAAAAACCTATTCATGACTCTTCTGTTAAAACACCGGACACATTTAATCAGCAGGAAGCTTTAAGACGGACTACTTGCTTCATATAAAGAAGGCTTTTTAACGAGTTTAAACAAATTTTGCCGGAACGCAAAAGACGAAGTACTACGAATTGTTACAGCGCCGCCTGGATGTGGAGGTGATCAGAACGTTTAAAATTTCAGCGGGAAGTTTATTTCTATATATATATATATATATATATATATATAAAAGAGTATAAACCTCGTTGACTTCATATCCTATCCACCATATATCCGTAACGGTTAGGATTTGCTTCAGTTATAAAAATCAATTCGTGTAGACATTTTTCTAAATTGATTATTTAACGAAGCTTCAAATTCAAGCTTATCTAGAGATGGTAACAACGAGATTATACTTGGCTATTTTAGTTTGAGGATTCTCCATGAAATTACCTGTTACAGTTAGCGAAAATCTATGAAAAAGTAAGATATTTTAGTAATAATCTATTAATCTTCACTCTCTTGACATTCCTGAGGCGCAAAGATAAACGCCGACAAGGTAAAATAGACCACTGACCTACTTGTGCTCTAAATCGATGATTTGAAAGTCAATCACTAGTGGTTCCTACGCTCATTTTGTACCAAACCCAAGTATTCTGTACTGCGACCTGCAGTCCAGTAGAGCTGTTGACATGGCAATTAATGGCTGCGTCGAAATCGACGGACTGAAGCTGCGCTGAATCTGAGAATTTATTCAGGCATAGTATTCCTCAATGAAAGAATCTACTCATATGCAAAATTACAGCACTCGTATGCAGTGTTAGTGTGCAGGCAGTACTTCGTTATAAAAAGTACAACACATATTACGAGAAAAAGCAGAAAATCGAGCATTTATCGGAATCTCATATTATGAATGTTATATCTAAGCTACGATAGCATATAAAATATGTTATAAATTTTACTTTTAATAATTTTTAATTGGGTTATTTTACGACGCTGTATCAACATCTAGGTTATTTAGCGTTTGAATGATATGAAGGTGATAATGCCAGTGAAATGAATCCGGAGTCCAACACCGAAAGTTACCCAGCATTTGCTCGTATTGGGTTGAGGGAAAACCCCGGAAAAAACCTCAACCAGATAACTTTCCCCGAACGGGATTCGAACCCGGGCCACCTGGTTTCGCGGTCAGACGCGCTGACCGTTACTCCACAGGTGTGGACTACTTTTAATAATCGTGATAATTATACATATACAGGGTGTATCAAAAGGTCAGGTCAATCATTAAGGAAGTGATTCAGGACCTTATTTGCAACAAAAAAAAAAAAATCCTAATACACTTTTTCAGTATTCATCTCCGTTTCCGAGTCACAGGAATATCACGTACCGTATCTATCTCCATTTGATTCCACACCTAATGGACCTGTCTGCTTGAGAGAAGGTAGGCTAATTGTCAGTTGTCTAGAGCAGATGTTCAAAATGTCCCCCTCTCGCACGAACACACGCTTCAGCACGACGTCTGACCTCTCGCGGCACATTACCCAATCAGTGCTGGTGTATCTCCATTGCAGCCGTGTTAATCTTTGTAATGAGCGCTTCTCTGCTTGCTATCTCCGTTTGGTACAATTTCTCCTTCATGCAACCCCAGAGAAAGAAGTCCAATGGTGTTAGGTCTGGAGACTGGGCTAGCAAGGTACAGCCCAGTTACTTTATGGTGACAGCTCGTCGACGCGAGAGAGGAGAAGGTTCGACTGTAGGAGGAAGACCGATCCGAGACGGAGCGAATGGAGGGAGGGAAATACAGTCCTATTAGAAATGAAGTCTCACGTTGCAGAGTCTGCATAATTTTGAGCTCCTGTCACTGTGTTCACTTCATATTCCGGAACAATAGTCACTAATAAACACTAAACAAGTGAACTAATGTGGAAATACAATGAGCAGCAGTTCGGAACAATAGTCATTAATAAACACTAAAGTAGTAAACTAATGGAAATACAATGGGCAGGAGTTCGGAACAATAATAAACACTAAAGAAGTAAACTAATGTGGAAATACAATGAGCAGCAGTTCGGAACATTACTCACTAATAAACACTAATGTGGAAATACACTGAGCAGCAATCGAATCACTATATTTAACAGTGAATCACTAATTAACAATGAAATATACTCATGCGGAAATACCGGTAATATCCATCAGTGCTTCACTGTTACCTTTCCCATCATCATCATCATCATCATCATCATCATCATCATCATCCATGTAAAAGGTGGAGCGGCCTTCTTCTCTGTACTTCTTTATTTTCCTCAAATACTGCAAACTTTCGGCCCTAATGCTGTGATGCTCCATCACAATTTGGCGATTATTTTGTGTTTTTTTTTTCCAATGAAATCCTAATTTCAAAATAACTTTCCTCAAAGTCGAGATACCTCCCTGAAAGTCAATAGTCTTTCAATTTCAATAATATATATATATATATTTTTAAGTGTGGGCTGCTATTTCTGTGAAATATAGAACTCGTGCTTTGGTTCGTCTTATGACAGCTTCATTAAAGTTGTCCACAGTTGATTTTGGCGCCGATTATCAATGTCTTTAATCTCCCTTATTATTTGGCTAACACAGCTCTCAGACACAACGGTAAACTCTGCTACAAGTTTTCCAACATTCGTTAGGTTTTTTACCCGACGCTATCTTCATAAAGCGCTACACGTTGCTCACGACTTCTCGCGACTGCGAATGCAATACCCGACCTTTCAGTTTACTTCTAACAGGCAGCATTTTCACAAACAGAAAATAGCAGTGAATCTAGACAATAAATGCTACATAATAAACAATACAAAATAGAAGCACTACAACTATTTAAGTAACTAAATGAAATGTACGTAACAAACACACTAAATTGCAATATACAAGACAGTGGTGGTGTACTACGTCCTTAGCGCGACTGTACGCCCATACTAACATTCCCGAGATGTGACTGCTAACGCAGCCAGGGGAAGACTAAAGTGAACACCCCTTCGAACAAACAGTGAACTCGCTCAAACCACTGCGTCGCCAGGCCAGAGCTATCACCATAAAGTAACTGGCCTGTAACTATGGCGTCAACTAGACGGTGCTCCAGTACATTTCAGACTTCCAGTACGCCAATGGTTAGATCGCCATTTTCCAAACAGATGAATTGGAAGGGGTGGTCCCATTGCCTGGCCGGCTCGGTCCCCAGATCTAATACCATTGGACTTCTTTCTCTAGGGCTGCAAGAAGGAGAAAGTGTACCAAGCGGAGATAGCAAGCAGGGAAGAGCTCGTTGCAAAGATTAACACGGCTGCAATGGAGATACACCAGCACGGATTGGATAATGTGCAGCGAGAGGTCAGACGGCGTGCTGAAGCGTGTGTTCGTGCGACAGGGGGACATTTTGAGCATCTGCTCTAGACAACTGACAATTAGCCTACCTTCTCTCAAGCAGACAGGTCCATTAGGTGTGGAATCAAATGGGAATAGATACGGTACGTGATATTGGTGTAACTCGGAAACAGGAATGAATATTGAAAAAGTGTATTAGGATTTTTTTTTGTTGCAAATAAAGTCCTGAATCACCTCCTTAAGGATTGACCTAACCTTTCCATACATCCTGTATTAATAACAGGCATAATAAGAAATATTCAAAATCCACTTAGTGAGCTAATATGTAACTAAAAACTAATTATTCGATACGTCCATATAGTAATTACTATTCGTCAAGCAATGTCTCGTTCCTGTACTGTGTAACACTGGAATAAAATTTTGGGAGGTGGCACTATGACTCCAGCACTGCGACATAATAAGACCCTCAAGGTAGGCGCATTCCCAAACCCACACCGGCTGACTACACACGGTTCAATGCGTACCCACGCTGTTCTTCAGTTGGTTCCCAAACAAAATATCACAACGTGTAGGAACCCCTCACACTCCACTGATTTGATCACATGAAGCCGAAACGTGATTTCCGTTTTGGTCACCAGCAATGGAAAATGTCCAATCTACACTTTATCTAACAATTCATCTTTGATTTCTCTCTCATTTAGAGCGTCTACAACACATTTTCGGTGTTTCGTCTTCAAAGTCATCAAAATACCTTCGGTGGAACGCTAAAGTACAGAGTGAGATATCTGACATCTTATGTACTGTAGATCTACTTGATGTTCATATAGATATTTCAACCACTCCCAAGATCGCGTGAATCTTCTAGATTTCTCTTTCTTCTTAGATTCTTTAATCTAATGTCATTAATAACCCTTCTTCCTGTCTATGTCTAGGATCTGCTAGACAGCATACGGTGCAACTCGTGTGATACGGATCGACATGATGTCGAGCCTCCACCTAGAAAAGCCAGGAGAACATCTCAATGGCAGTATACAGATATAAAAGCCCTAGGCGAGATTTGATCTCACAACCATCTCCACTACATAGCGTTACGTACAATGAAGGCTGGCACGGATAAAATCACGATTTTATAAACCTTGAGCCGCGTTTAAACTGGACATGGTGGTAAACTTTTATTTACTAAGGAGACTGTTTATAGCCTTAGTAGGCCTACTCGCACCAGAAAGCGAAGAAGAAAATTTAATGAACCTCGAAAGACAGAACTTACCTTCGGAGATCATAAGGGTGATTTACACGCTGCTGGTTTTATTCGCTTTGAACAAGCGTCTTTAGTCGCTGGCCAATTCGCTGGAAAAAACTTTTAAAAGACGCTGCTTATTTTGTTCGCTAGCGAGTAATTTTGAATTCGCAGTGTCTAAGGGTGCTATTCATAGACATTTCGCTAGCCCGCTAAGCTAGCCCCGGCTATCGACTGGTTACTTGTACAGGATTCATATATCATATCGCTAACACTGGTTTATGAATACGAAAAACGTTAGTTCGCTGATCATCCACCGGAAGCCCGCGCTAAGAATGTCTATGAATACGATCCTTAGGACGCTCGTTGAAAAGTTGAACATTTCCAACTTTAGCGCTCCATCAAGGCGACAAGAGAGCGACCGGCGAATAGATCTGCTTCCTGCGCATGGGAGAGACGACCTGCTAACTACAAAGTACAAATCACATTTGTGCCCTCCTGAGCAAAAATACAGTAACTATAGAAAAAATTAATACTGAGTTATGCAAACCAAATTTCTCAGGTCGGTGAGTTCTAACTGAACCACTTATAGAAAATTCAGAGCCTTCCAAAATGTAATGATGGTATCTTAGATCAAAGGCAAGCAATGTGGTTGTTTACAGAATAGGGTACTTGAGCTTGAATAAATGGTGCACAAACCGTAACAGTGGCTCGAATAACATTCTCCTCTGACACCATGACCTAAGGCTCAACTCACACGGCCGACAACTTTGCGATTATTTTGCAGTTATGTGTGGTTGTTCAGGAATTACTGTAGTATTGAATCACGCGGACCACAAACTGAAGTCATTGTCGACGTCTGTGGTCATGAGACGTCGGTATCACCCACAGCACAACTGCAGAATTGTCGCTGTCGTTGGTCGAGCGCAACTCACACGTGCGACACGCCAACCACTAGCCGCCGACACCGTATCCTTGAAAACGACAGAGACTTTACACCGTATCCTTGGAAACGATAGACGCTTTGTTGGCAAATAGCAAGCTTGCGATGTGATTGTGGTCGATGCGGGCTTCAAGCGACTACAAAAAAGAAGTCCGCATGTGGTCGGTTCCGCCGACAGCACAACCACACACAAACTGCAAAATAATCGCAAAGTTGTCGGTCATGAGTGTTGAGAACGCTGGCAACTTCCTATTTTTACCAGCATCATGTAAACGTTCATCAGCTAACGAATTCTGTGGCCAGATATTCGCTTCAGAAAAGCGGCAAGGTGGCGCCAGAAGAAGCTAGCGACTAACGTCAAAACCAGTACCGTATAAATCACCTTTATTGGCTGGCTCTAATACTCATGCGAAAAAATCATTTTTCAGCTGGTTCGCAAGATAATCTAATTTTATATGGATCTTAGAAATATTTAAGTAGATAGTTTCAGTTCCGAGGGTTATACATTCTTAGCCTTCCCTCCACAAAACTAAGATTAAGAAGTTAAAATAGAAAAGCTCCTCAACCTCTCTTTAGTCACTGATTTAAACTGTTGTGGTAATTATACTGTACTTGGATTTTACGGCCTTCGTTCTCCGTTGTGTGTTGCAGGCGGTTCGTCACTATGGTGATTGTTGTCAGGATGATGA
Source organism: Periplaneta americana (assembly GCF_040183065.1). NCBI lineage: Eukaryota > Metazoa > Arthropoda > Insecta > Blattodea > Blattidae > Periplaneta > Periplaneta americana. The sequence goes on from NC_091117.1 coordinate 141,098,981, forward strand.
ATGTTCCGTTAAAACTGTGAATTCTCAAAGGTGACAAGTATCGCTACATGTGACATGCATTAACTCGTCTACATCCCGTTTGACATGACAATGAGTTGGAAGTTACAAGTTAAGGGATAATGAATATGGAATCTCATGGTTGGAAAGAGATACAAAACATCTGCCTAGGCCTATTCCTGTTTTTTTAATGGCCGTTAACGTGGGTGGCGGCCAAATTAAGATGAAAAAATTTGTAATGTAGAAAGTGATCTTATTTTGTCGTATGGCTAACTATACAGTACTCCTGCAAAATACCTTTCCGGTTTCGACACATGTACTTTACGTTCTATGATTCTGAGGTGCATGAAAGTAGTACCAATGAAAAGAGAAACTCATAAAGTTTACTTCCTTACCTTAAAGATGTTCAATGTGTCCCCGCTTGGTAACACGGAACACATCAAACCTATAGTCAAGTTCCACGTAGGTACGCGGATTTTCTGACTCCCAGATTCTGAGGTTATGTCTGTTCACCTTACCAGAAAGATGAAAAGTGGCTTCATCAGAAAACACCACGAAACGAATAAATTCATCATCGTTTTCAATTAAAAGTCTGCATACTTATGCAGAAATTTCTTCGTAGCACCTTGTCCTACGGTTTTAGGGCTTGCAGCAACTGTAATCGGTAAGGATGAAATCGCAACCGCTTGCGAAGAATCTTGCCTTAAAATCAGTGTACTATTTACGGATTGTAGGCCCACTAGGTGGATCTGCACCAAACTTTGTTCGGTAAAGGTACGCGTTCACTACACCGTATCGCACTCATAGGACGAATCACACGGATCGGAAAAAGACTATCTTTGCTGTAATTGTTATGTAACCGCGTTCACTATATCGTATCGCACGCATCGGCTCTTGGCAAATCCGTCCACGTTTCTCGGATGAGTAACTTTTCCGATGCGTGCGATCATGGCCTTCTTTAATAAATCAATTTTAATTGGTCAACTGTTACTATTATGTTGTGCCATGTTCAGTGTCGCGCCAAAATGGCAGACGGAAAACTTATTTCGCTTGTAGAAAACTGCGAATAATTATATAATTTCAGGCGTTCCCATTACAGTAATCAAGTCGTTTCTTACATATATATTATGTAACCAAAGACTCTTTCGTTTCTTCCTCTTCAATTAAGAAGCATGAAGCAATTACAAATTCTTATTCGCTAAGAGTCATAATTAATAGACCTAACCTCAACTCCTCTGTTTTCAGCAATGTCAATACCGTACGATGTCATGTTTTAAACAGCTGATAGGGGAATCCGATGAGACGATGAGGTAGAGCCGTTACAGTGAACGCACTGCACTTAAAATATCTGTTGCGTGCGATTCGTACGAGGAGTGCGATAGGATGTAGTGAACGCTTACCTTAATGCCGCTGCACATTAATAACCGATATTTCGCCTCAACAATGAACAAATTTATTTATATGCGCTATTATGAGGCAGTGTTACCAACTAGGAAAACAATGTTGCCACAACAAACTTCTTGAGTTTCTCTTTCCATTGGTGCTATTTTCATGCACCTCAGATTCATAGAACGTAAATTGCACATGTTTTTACCGGAAAGATCTTTTGTAGGAGCCCTGTATTATAATTAGTATACATAGGCTATTCACATGTAAATTTCGTAATTGATTTGTAAGTCAATGCAATAAGAACATAGTACTTACGTCAGGAGCCAGAAGGAAGTAAGTCCAAAATCTCCATTTTGAGATATGGCGAAATAAATGTTCCACTTTGCACAGTTTTATGACTTACTTCCGTTGAATATCGAAAAAAAAAAATATTCAACCATCCATCCCTGCAATTCGGGAGTACCGCCAACTAAATAAGCATAAAATACTATAATATGAATCAACCATGACCCAAAAACCATGTTTTGGCGCCTACTTCCTTTTGCCTTCTGATGAAACTGTAATAATTATTTATGTATTGCCGCAATAAGGACTAAAACAACATAAAAAGAAATATAAATTTCCATCTTCTAAAAAGATATATTCCTTTTTATTAAACATGGCAGAGATAACCATATTAGGGCTATTGAAAACCATTCTGGCGCAGTGTTTCATTATAACACTCTTTCCAAGGTGCCGAAATATTGTAATCACTGTACTTATGTTTGGGGAGAATAAAATAATATCGCATCAAAGAGCACTGTTAACTTGTGTAGAAGGTAAACGACATTCTGTTTTGTAAACATTATGTTATTCAAAGGGGACGATTGAGGTGATAGTACAAAATTTGCTTTATCGACTGGTATCCCGTCTGTGGTGGGACTCGAACGGTGACCTCTCAAATGTGTTGCGGACGCGTAACCGGGTTAGCCGCTAACATCGGTTTTATGTGCGGTTTTTAGAATATGTGTCGGTTCTGATCCAAAAGCGTCACACTGCACTGGAATCGAATCCTGGATTATAGGCTTATAATAGTCCCAATATTAATCAAGCCTATCATTTATTTTTTCTTTTCACAGATCTATCGAAGTGTTTGGCACTCCATTAGACATCTGCATTTTGTGTTGCATGTACTTATGTACATAATATAATGTATTCAATTTTTTATTTTTCTCATGTGGATAGAATGAGTTGAAATAAGTTCTCTAAGGTAATAGTGAAATACATACCAAGAAGGAAAAGGTCAAACGAGTCGTCTGTCAAAGCGCTGATGTGAGAATTATAAGCTCGTAACCGGTCTTACGATTTTTAATCACCTATTTAAAGATGCTGTATCAACTACGAGTTCATCTAGCAAAATGGGGTCTCGGTTTTATTAAGACTTGGAAGAAAAATATGTATTATTATTATTATTATTATTATTATTATTATTATTATTATTATTATTATTATTATTATTATAGAGGTTCAGTAGTAGTAACCTACGTATCTATCTCCAACACATATCCAGCTTGAAGAATTTCGAGGAAAAATTGTTCCGGGGACAGGATCGAACCCGGGACCTTTGGTTAAACGGTGATAAATCAACTTTACAGGGAGTTATACCTGAAAGCTTGATTTGCATAATACACGTCACTGTACGTTAACAGAAAACCACAATTTAAGTTACACAGAGTCAGTGTGCACTCAATGTTGGTTGCTTGACGGTTGTCAGCCCACTTTAGGTCTGTGGATATAGAGGGGAAAAATTGGATCGATGTCTGGTACGTTTAACCAAAGGTCCCGGGTTCGATGCCCGGCCCAGGAACAATTTTTCCCTCGAAATTATTCAAATCAACTTTACAGGGAGTTATACCTGAAAGCTTGATTTGCACATATTAATCCGCAGGTGAGAGATGAAGCATTGCTTCTTGATGGACAATCGGTAAAATGATGGCAGAGAAGTAGGCCTATGAGTATCCCAAGGACTTCGTATTTTTTTACCACAAATTATTCCTCTCGGACTTCTACGGATTTAAATTAGTCTCTAGCGAACACGTAATCCCGTTTTTTTTCCTAATGGTGCATCATATATTTATCTGTCTTCCACTATGGCCTAAGTTAGTGAGTTTCAGTCTACAAATCTATATCTAGGTTCCATACTTGACAAGGAATTAGAAATATACAACCTTCTGATAAGGATTAGATGTGTTTATGATTTTGTATTTCTTTCCTGTTGTCTTGCTCGTTGCTGACCACGAAACCAATTTATAGTAGACATATATCCAAAATAAGAACCGCCCTTGATGTAAACACTGGACGAAGTAATGAGGGCGGAAGGGAAGAAATAGTTTTTCACTCTTCTTGTATACGAATTGTTATTTCACAATTTATAGCAAAGATATGTTGCTTCCATATTCTTTCTTAAAATAATACACGACAATGCCTCATACGATGTGAAAATAAGCTCTCCATAAAGATGATCTGTATGTACTCCATAAAGGTGATCTGTAAACTGACAAACGAAAGTTTGTTATGGCACATAATAAATATGGTGGCGAATAATATTACGTTTAAATGTTAGGCAAATGGAAAAATCGTATTTCACGTTATTTCAAGTTACGCATCTTTACAGGGATATGCACCTTAGACTTCACTACCTATTTCAGGAACAACTTGTAGTCTGAACAAGTAGTACGCGGTTGTAGCCACCTAGAACTCTTCGCGCACACAGCCGATAGTCCGCCAGTGCAAATGTTTATACAGTATGGCCGTCTGCTGTGCACCGCTGTGGTCACGTGGTAGCGTCTTCGCTCCCGAACCTAGCAAGCCGGGGTTCGATTCCCCGATTGGGACGAGTTGCCTGTTGCCTGGGGTTTTCCCCCCTCACTCCTATGGATGAATGTCAGGTAACTTTATCAGGCATATGAAACGCCACTCATTCATCGCCACTTCCTTTCCTTATCATTCTGGTTGTCTTACTTGGTTTTCAGATCGCACCTGCGGCGGCCCTCCGAAGCCGCTGACTTTCTCGGCCGGCCTTCGTGGATATGTCAAGCATGGTAGCTGGTGGCCAGCAGCGGAACCCACTCCCCTCCCGACGGGAGAGGAGGGGGGCTTACATCTCAGACTGTTGAGACGGGAGAGTTGGCTTACACCTCAGATCGTTTGAGGGTGGGGAATGTGGGGGCTGTTAGGGTGGAATCGTACACGGATTTGGAAGGATGGCGGAACTGGCCGTTAAGGTGTTAGCGGTTAGGTCGGTTCGGCGTAGGTGGAGTCGGTGGGCTTGCAACTCATCCAGGGACGCACAATAGACCTCAGGTCGCGGTGCACAGGGATGTTCCCCTTCCGCCTTCATAGAGAGAGAAACAATGACAGTCTGCTCAAGTCATGCGACCGACATCTAGTATGCAATAGTAAATGTACCAATAACCTTACGTCCAAGGAGCCGAAATCGCCAGGCCTGGTTGTGATTATTTAGCCAAAAACGAAATGGCTGTGCATTTGCGATTGCAACTGTGTAAAATAAGTATAGTTGATATTTAAATTAATACAACTTTACGTAACACAGTAATTCATTAGTTACGGATTAAAACGTAAATTTAGATTGAATTGGTGATAGTGAGATGGCAATCAGCGAAATTATTCCAAATTCCCATGAAATTACTCGACATTCGCATTACAATTCGGGAAAATATCCACTCAGTTGATCAGCACAAAAGGGATTCGAACGCACGCCCTAACGCAGCTTCGGATCAGTAGCACCTGACATACGCCGGTGGCTAATATGTCATTTAAAGCACATCGTATCATTTAAAGCATATCATATCGAGGGTATCATGTCAGAAGGACGCATCAACAAAACTGCAAGTAGGCTATAAATATGGAATTATTTTCCCCATCGTTGTCTACATCAGTGTTCCGCAACCTTTTTATACTCACGGCACATCCTAGATGGGCCTGGACTCAACACGGCACACCAAAAAATATTAATCCCCTCAAAAACATATGATGTGACTCTCTTAATATAATTACGTAATGTAATTAATTTATTATTATTATTATTATTATTATTATTATTATTATTATTATTATTATTGTTGTTGTTGTCGTTGTTATAAACAGAAATCTACTCTAGCATTTATTAAGAATTTATGAACTTTACTTCACTGTAGAAAATGCGTATTTTTATTACTAATATTAAAGCAAATAACTTCAATGGGCCTGCGTAGCTGCACACAAGTGGCTGATCTGTGGCGGAATCGTTAACAGTGCAAGCCTCATTTCTTCATCGATGATTTGAGTCTCTCCCTCTTTGAGGTTTTTAATTTTCAGTTAATGTCGAGAAGCCCAGTTCACACACATATATAGTTGAAAATGACAATAACATATTAACTGCCATCTCGGAGGTAGCCGGGTATTCACTCCTTATTGACAACCAAAATGTTTCCAAAGGCACTTCGAGAAGTTTCAATTTCAATATTCTGTCTGCTTTTAAGTCTGCTAGTTCCTCTTGTACGAGTATATTATTCGGAATATGTTTTGACTTCACAATGAATACGAACCCAGTAAAAAATCTTGAACACTCTCTCCGAAATAATTCTTGAACTTCTGCTGCAAGATTACAAAATTCTTTAATTAAGTCCATCAACACTTTATTATCGTCAGCAAGGGGCCATACAGTTGAGAACATCTCAAACAACCGATTTTTAGGCATTAACAACGTTTCAGCTATTATGTGTGTATTTTTTGGCCTTTACGTCATGAGCGTCACTTGTTTTTTTATTTTGTTCCAACAACCAACGATAATAATATAGGCTACATCTTTGACAGAAAATAATGTTTTGTTACCAAATGTTTCAATTTACTGGGAACCATAGCATTACTGAGGTTTTCACCACACACAACACACTTGGGGATTGGGCATGTTTTGTCAACACACCATTTTAATTTCAATTCATTTTCGCGTCATACCTTCATCTTGTGAAGGCACACCGGTTGCGGAACACTGCTCTACATTACAAGGTATACCTTCTTTGATTCTTTCTCAAGTCCATTGTAATTCTCAAACGATTATTTTCAAATATAAATATGCTCCATTAAACATTTTTCAATAATGCAAAAGTCAAAATCTAAATTTAAAACCCACAATCTGAAATATTATGGAGTGATTTGGTTATATATCCGCTAATACGCCCTGAAAGTAATGTTTTGGCAATATCAATTCCGTAATACACAGATAATACTATGAATTATCTAGTCCAGTAAGTTTAATAGCATGTAGTTTAAAGTAAACGTCTTCATCAGATGTAAAATTGCAGCCTTGTTGAAGATATCTTTGCTGTAAGATTATTTAATAAACTACACATCTAATTAGAAGAATACATACGTATTTTCATATATTTAAAAAAGAGTCATTGTAGCTTTTCGACCGAAACCAATCCTGCCAGTTTCTATGCTACCTGCATTTCAAGTAGGTTAAATTATTACTACGAGCATCAATAAATACATACACATAATGTGCCTACACTTTTATTTGTTTTACTCAGTTTTGCAGGAGAAGTAGACTACATTAAGTTTTACCTACTCGTATATTAGATAGTAAGTGCTTTATCAGGAAAAGAAAGTTCTAACTCCTCTTACATAAAAAAAAAGAAAAGAAAACGTGAAATTAAAACATTAAGATGTCTCCAACGTGAAATATACCCATCCGTTATTCAAGGACTTATGAGTTGTAAGTCCGTAAATATAAAATATGTCAAATGAAGTAGACTTTTGTCTTCGAGTACGATATTCATGTCGATTAGATTTATGTTTTATTTGAGTTCTGCGGATGTAAGTTAGTGAACTATATTTATAAATTTCTTCAATAGTTGATACTTTAAAATCTGTATAAGTTAAATTTGTTAGGTAATTCATATTTTCGTTTAGACAAATTTTTATTAATGCTTCGGTAAGTTTTGTTTCCGTTTCTTCCTGGCACTGCTATCGAAATAAGGAGGCGGAGTTGGACGGACTACCTACGAAAACTTGATTAAACATCTATGATGCTAATCATTTTGATGTACCTGTATAAGAAGAACAGAACTTAAATTATGCTCTCTTCATTTTCCATCTAATAACAATAAGCCTACATAATGAAAGTATGAAACAACCTACAGAATACTGGGTGTTCATTTCAAAGTGTGTCATGACGTCACTGTTGTTGGGTCACCGATTTGAAGCGAGTTTCAGCTTATATGTTAGAGAAGTTGCCTATTATTTAAGGCGTTCTTCAATCTGAACTTGAGAACGTGTACGGTATAACTTGAACGTCGTAGAAACAGATGGCGGTCTGTACGGTCTGTGTGCTACCACAACCTCTTTCGAACTGTGTTTTGCGCCGGCAAGTCGTACGCAGGGTATTTGTTATCATCGGTTGCGTACGGTAACATTCCACAACACAAATCAAATGCTCCGTGTCTATGTTGACCGTCGAACTTAATGTCAACAAATGCGTAAGTAATCGTCTTAACCCTCTCCCCATATCCCGACAGTACGTATTTCCAAACAGTTCACATTCCTGCCACTACCGGCGTTACCGTACGTATCGGTACGTACTCTTCAGAATGAACGCCGTACTTTTTAGGCAACTTCTCTGCCTCTTAGGTTATACACCTCTGCGGAAGTGTAGGAAGTTGAATTCTCTAGGCTCATCGGCTAGCCACATGACGGCATACAGCGAGCCATGACACATTTTGAACCGAACACCCAGTATATGTTTACTTTCTGGTGTATCTTTTCTTCATAGCTCGTCAACTTTGTATTCTACAATAGCCTGAGAGAAATAAACTCCTATTCCACCACATTACTACGAACCAACACATTGCTTGTTTCATGTCGCAGGACGGAATAACACAGTCATCATAGCATAATTGGCGTTTGAAACAATGGAATCAAATTGATAAAAGTAAAAATATAAAAGAAACCTCCTACAGGCGTATAAAATAAATTCCGATAGCGCACTTGTAAAGCCACAATATTGAACTTATCTCCTTAACTTGCATAAACAATGAGATAGAAACTCATTATCAGTGTGTTCACACAGCATTACAAACGCGTGGTCAGAATCTGTTTTCTTCTTATCAGTATCACAGCCCAGCCCCGTATTTTATACATGCCAACAAATGACGAATACAAAGCGTATTTAATTAAGCCCGTTCTTTAAAACTACTTATGATGTGTATTGCTACCATTTCTTGATAATTATTATAATTTATTAATATAGTCCATTGTAAGCTTTAATTACGGTGACTTAATAAAATGGTTTTATGAGTTCAAAGCTGACTAATAATAGAGTCATTTCCAAAGTAATTATATAGATTTAAAAGAAAAGAGCGAGACAATGTTTCTCAAACTGAGGCATGCATACAGTAGAGGGCACGCGAGAAAATTTGTGGAGTACACAGCCACTCTAACTATTCATGTAAGGAGAACAAATTTAGTGTTTAAAATCTTTTAGGTTGATAGCCATCATTTAAGACTTGTCCTTCAAAATCTATTGGAGATGGTGCAGGTATCCAAACGAGTGTCGCTTTAGTAGCTGTTGCCAGAGCGCTGGTTTACGACGACTGCGAACCAGAGTTCATATCTCGGCTTTGGAGGAGTTGTATTTGTGGAGGGCAAAATCAAAGGTAAGCGGGGTTCTCCTACTTTTCCCTAACCATTTCACATACACTCTCTACAATTCCTTTTCATTATTAAGCCCTTCTTGAAAAATGGGACAACTTGTGTGCTACGTGACGTAGAATCGATTGTCCGCCAAGTATTCCACGCGGTTTATCTACGGACCGCTAGGTGACAGTGATGATGATGATGATGATGATAATAATAATAATAATAATAATAATAATAATAATAACAATACTAATAATGTTTTATTTATTCTGGCAGAGTTAAGGCCGTGATGATAAAAAGGAAATACATGATAATACAATGTTAATACAAAAGAAAGTTATAGGTATATCTAAGACAAAATCGAAACAGAAAAATATGCATAAGTTAGAAGAGTATCGAACTTAAATATCTACTACTACTGATAGTGGATTCCAGAGACTTAACAGATCTGCATAAGAGTAGGGTGACCAGATATACATCGATAAAAATGAGGACACAAAGCTTCAAAAAGGACATTGTTAAAAAAAAAGAGGACAGAAAATATGTACTTAAATTTAGGCTTAGGTACGGTACGTCAATATCTATTTTTTTTTTACAAAACATATACAGTACAGATTTCGGCTTATATCATAATCAAAAGTATGTTAATATCTATTTTATTATGGAAAAACTTAATAATAATGATTTTACAGTTGGCTACATATGAAAGTCAAGGGAACTATAACACTGGTCAACAATGATTTTGTTAAATAAATAATTTCGGTTGTTACTTATGTGTTGTCATCTGCTGGTTCCAAAAATGAAGTCAGAAATTTTCCATCACCCGCCATTTTTTTTTTTATTTTGAAAATAACTTTGTTCCTATTTATTAGCATTTGTGGTATATAACACGCTGATTGGAAGGCGTATTTTACATTTATATTTCATTACATTGTGTCAAAAATTGACTTGTAACGTTTGGTATTGTTGCCTGTGAATTCACGAATAACAACAATGACATTTCCCTCACAAAACTGTGATTGTAAGGTAAATTTCCCAGATGAATAGACGCATTCTTTAAAGAAATAAGCTTATTCTGTGCTCTCTTCCGTTGTCAATTGAATTGTGATAAAAGTGCATAATACTGTACCTAATAGTGCACTGTAAGGAATAGTGTATAATGTATAAGAAACATGTCTTGAAAGTATCTTATTGATAGAAACAACTTCTGTTAAGTGTGTGGTGAGGTCACTCCAAAAGCGCAGAGGCGAAATTTTACTCCTCTATTTAGAAGAGCTTATGATTGTTATTTTAACAAAATAGACCAGAACAAGACATGGGCCCCGGAAATCTGTTGTGCTAAATGTGTAACACTATTAACTGACTGGTTAAAAGGATCCCGTCATATGCCTTTTGCAGTCCCTATGATATGGCGTGAACCTAAGGATCATTTGACAGACTGCTACTTCTGCTTGACAAATATATCTGGAATACGTTCGAAGTCCAGACACTGTTAAATATCAATCTTTAGTTTCTGCAATTCGGCCGGTGCTTCATGGGTCAGGACTTCCCATACCAACTCCATCAGATGACATAACATTGAAGTAATTCAAAGTATTCCTGATGTTCAGAATGAATTACAAAATGATCCAGATTTTGTGGAAGATGATACTATAAATGAACCTCACTTTCTAACACAGGAGGATTTAAATGATTTGGCTGGGGATCTTGGTTTAAGTAAAAGCAAGGCAGAATTACTCGCCTCAAGATTGAAAGGCTGGAAGCTGCTGCAGGTAACACCAAAGTAAGTTCCTTTCGCCAATCCCAAAAGGAATTCGAGCATTTGTTTTCTAAAGAGGAGGACATAGTTTTCTGCAATGATGTTGAGAATTTTTTCGTGTCACTGGATGTTGAGCATAAACCTGAGAATTGGCGTTTGTTCATAGACTCCTCGAAAACAAGTTTGAAAGGAGCGTTACTACATAATGAAAACAAATATCCATCATTCATTTAGCTCATGGAATTGGTATGAGGGAAAATTATGAGAATATGAAACTCTTACTTCCACTATCAAGTGTGACAATTTTTGTTGGCAGATATGTGGGGATTTGAAAGTAATAACTATCTCACTTGGGTTACAGCTTGGCTATACTAAAGTTTGCTGCTTCTTGTGCAAGTTGGGTAGCAGAGATAAAAGTAATCATTACATAAAAAAGAACTGGTCAAAGAGAGAGTCACTTTAATCCAGGACAAGATAAGGTTCTTCACCAACCACTTACTTGTAATTTCTAAAAAAAATCTTATTCCCTCCACTGCATATCAAACTAGGCTTGATTAAGAATTTTGTGATTGCAGTGCATTTCTCTTCCTGAAAAATAAATTCCCAAGAATCAGTGAAGCTAAATTAAAAGAAGGAATATTTGTTGACCTCAAAAAAGGGAACTGATGAAAGATAAGCAATTTGAAAACCAGTTAAATATGCAAAAAGCAGCTGCATGGTTGTATTTCAAAAAAGTTGTCACGAATGTTTTAGTAAAAATTCAGCTCTGAGAACTACAGAAAAAATGTCGGTGAGATGATTGAGAACTACAAGATCATGGGATGTAATATGTCTTAAAAAATATACTTTCTACATCCCGGCTCGATTTGTTTCCTGAAAACCTAGGACTATGAGCGACGAACACGGGGAGCGTTTCTGCCAGAACATCGAGGAAATGGAAAGTTGCTACCAGGGTAAATGATGTCCAAATATGTTGGCAGACTACTGTTGGATACTGAAGAGAGATTTTCCTCAAGCAAAGTACAGCCGAAAATCTGCTTCACATACATTTTAGGTCAATAAATGTAATTTCAGCTAAGATATCGTAATACTATAATGTATAGATACGAAAAATGTTTTTCATGTGATTATTCTAAAACTCTGGGTGATGGAAAAGTTCTGTGAAGAGATTTGAAATCAGCACAAAAAAGCCACTTAGAATCACCCATTGTTTCCCATTTAACAGACAAAAGTTTAAATTTTGTAGTGTAATTATTAAAGAGGACATAAAATATCTATTTACATTTACATTCGCACCTCTGAGCAAAGATAACATAATATATAACAGATTGGTCATTCCAATGTTAAAAACGGTAAGAGAACAACCACCAGGATCGCCAATGTCGATTAGTAACGACCGCTAGATGAAAGTACAGTTTTCCATGCAATTCAAATGGGAGTTATAACTTGACTTCTTCTACTGTCGCTAGATGGCAGCATAGTGAAATCGTATTTTGCGGGCTACCGGCGGTAGCCCAAGGAAATTACAAAAGAAAAAGTTTATAATATAACATAATGTAATAATTTTGTATTATTAGTTTTACCATAGTAATTAAAATTAAAGTAATTGTTAGATATATTTTGTCATTGATTAAAGTTCTCGTTAACACTTTGTTAAAAACATAAAATTTACACTGTCACACGTTAAAAGTGTTAAAATTGTTTAAAAAGGTATTTACCTTCGACAGACGGCCCGTTTCGACGCTATTTGTCGTCGTCTTCAGTGTCTCTTGAACCACTCAAGAACCACTGGTTCAAGAGACACTGAAGACGACGACAAATAGCGTCGAAACGGGCCGTCTGTCGAAGGTAAATACCTTTTTAAACAATTTTAACACTTTTAACGTGTGACAGTGTATATATTTTGTGTAATAATAGGGTCAGCGGTAGCCCAAACCCTTAAACCAGTATACGCCACTGGTGAAATCAATAAAAGTGGTTGCCTTTAAAGTCCGTAAGAGTGATCAATCTGTTACATGTGATCAGGGATGGAAGTATTTCTTATGCAGTAACTAGATGGCAGTATAGTGAAATTGATAAAAGTTGTTGCTCTCAAAGTCTATAAGACTGAGCAATCTGTTATATATGTGATCAGCAGGGAACGGATTTATATGGACTAAAAATATATGAAATATGTAAATATATATGTAGTTATTTTTACCAAAATATGGAATTAAATATGGATTTTTACCAAAATATGGAATTAAATATGGACTTAAAATTATAAAAAAATGACTATGTACGTTAAATATTGGTACATTTTAATCAAACTAAACAAAAAATATAATGGACGTACCTTATCTTCCAATGTAGTTTCAACAAAACGCAATTTTTATTGTCTGTTACCATAACAATAGGTTACAAACATTTCTTTCAAGTGCTGAAAAGTGAATCTTCTTCTATTGTCTCTGAGGATAGATTTATACTGACTAAAAGAGCGTTCGACGTCACTAGAAGTAACTGGTACATAATTCAATTTCACAATGTCTGCTGGGGATAAGTCCAAGTTAATCTTCACTGTTGATTCACCACTCATCACAGCAACAACCTTTTGTAGTTCTGCATATCCAGGGTTTTTTGAAAGTACAGTGTCCACCTTAGCTCTTACTGCATCTGCAACTTTACCTCTACCACGATTCAGTTGTTCCACAGTACTATTTATAATTTCAAAACTTTCAGATAGTGAAAGGTGCCTATTTTGGAGACTTTTGAGCGTTTTTATGATGCATGAAAATGTATGCTGAATGTGAGCTAAGTCATTCTTCACACTTATGTCACAGGTAACTGTTTTCGCAGTATCAATTGAGACTGCATCTTCAGAGTCCAATGCAAGGAGAACATTGTTAATAGAGTCTATATGTTCGGCATAATATTCAACTGCTTCTAGCCATGTACCCCATCTAGTTAAAATTGGCTTTGGTGGCAATGGAATTTCAGGGTACATTTCTTTCAACACGTTAACTCTACTGGGAGCTTTGAGAAATACTTTTTTCACTGATGAAATCAACAAATCTACTTTAGGGAAATTGTCTCTGACCACTTCTGCCACACGATGAAATGCATGCGCCACACAAGTAAAATGAGTCAATTTAGGATATACAACAGATAATGCTTGTCCAGCTTTGACCATATAAGGGGCAGCATCGCTAATAAAGAATAACACATTATCGTACATAATACCCTTTGGCCACAGGATACCCATAGCTTCGTTGAACAGTTTAACTATAGTTTTGTTATTGCACTTTTCTAGAACATCACAATGTAAAAGAATTCGTTCAGAATATTGTTCACTTAACAAACCGATAACTACATTACCAACAAGTCTACCTTCTTTGTCGGGAGTCTCATCAATGGAAACCCAAATTGAACTATCTTTAATTTCATCACTTATCTTCTGTATTGTCTCATCGTAGATGGATGGAGCATACGTCTTCCTAAGTGTTGACTCATCCGGGATTGTATGTTGAGTATATTTTTCAAGGAATTCCCTGAAGACCTTATTCTTTAGTTTGTAGAGAGGAATATCAGCAGAGATGAGAGAACGGCACAGGTCGATGTTAAACTCAGATCTTACATTCGATGTTGTTGGTTGTGTTAAAAACAATTGTCTCTGCTTGGAATTTAGTTGTTTGTTGGCCTGATGTTTACTAGTTGTAATGTGTTGTTGCACCAGGAACTTTTGTGTAGATGATACTGCACACTGACACAAATTACAAAATAATATTTTATTGTCAGTTGATAAACCATCTTCTTTAAATTCTGAAATGTAACTTGTTAGTTTTGATTTTAAATTGACTGAATGACGTACTTTTGGCATATTTACCGTCTTTATAGTATGATTTACAAAACTGAACCTATGTGTACTCTGACTGGCATTTAACTGTTGAGCTGCACAACTGAAGTCTGTTAAAAATTTTAAATTAAATTAATACAGTTTTGTAACTTACTTTCCCATTGTTGATAGGACTGCTAATTTTCAAATAACTCTGATGTTAAAGGGATTACTGAACATGTGTTTAAATCTCTATTGTTGAAATGTATTTTTAAAAGTTAATGGAATTTTGTTTTGTTTTATTGTTAAACCTAATATAATATGGACTGTTTTATATGAAATATGGAAAATATATGGAAATTAACGAAAATATGTACTAAACTCTAAAATATGGAAAAATATGGAAAATAAAAGTAGGATTTTTCAACCCTACACATTGTGAAACATAAAGATAATGCAAAATATAAATTATATTAGCTTTATAAGTAAATATGTATTTACATATAAATCCTTTCCCTGGTGATCAGGGCTCTAAGCAACGACCATAACAAGGAGGGGCAAAGAGAGTTATGATCGTTGGCAAGTATATTCCGTTGATGTTGCTGCCACCAACAGGCAAATTACTTGAAAAAGGCGTTAAATCAGATAACTTAAAGATATCAGGCATACGTGTTACGGAAAGAAGGACATTTCTTGATTTTCTTAAAAGTCCGCCCGGACCCCGGAAAAGGACATGTCCGGACAAAAGAGGACGTCTGGTCACCCTACATAAGAGACACCGGAGCTTCCAAGGTTCTTGCTTGCCTGAGAGAGACATGACAACTCATGTATATCTGTGAGGTACGGCAGACTACCACCACAGGTTTGGTATACAGATTTAATGGCTGGAGAGGAATATGTGGCGTGGTGGGTGGTGGGGCCGGCTTAGCCGGACAACACAGTCGGCACGCAACTCATTCCATTAGGGAGCACGAAAAGCCTATTTGGGCTGAAGTGCTTAGAATGATCCATATCCCGCCCGATATGCACCTTTTTACCTCTACCGAACGAGAAGACGTCAGTTTTACACTCCAAAAACACAAGTTCAAATCCCGACGAATGCACGTAGAATTCATGGTGAAGAAAATACAGAGATTGTAATAGGTTTCTGCGGATATTCCAATTCCACCGACATCATTTCGCTATTTCTCAATTAACCACACACAATAGCCTAATTTATTCTAGTTCAATAAAGACCGAGTTTTACGTGGGAACAGCCATTATGATCTAAGTGATTCACATATCTCTACGAAGTGGAAACTTGGTCTGTAATTTCATCTGAATTCCTCTCACTCACAGCAGGCACAATTCGTTTACGTAAATCTACGATATAGGCCTAAGCCCACAGATTTGTTTCTCTTCCGAAGGAAGTTATGCTGTCAGCAGTTAGCCTTAAAAATTCATTGTTTTTGGCTGGGTTTGACAAGTATGGCTAACACTAACCAATCGAAGATCACTAACTGAATGCAAATAGACTTTTTAATTAGTTACTATATATTTTTTGCAGAAAACTAGCGAAAATAATTCGAAGGTTTAACAAGATCTTCATAACATTCCTCTGAAAGAATCCCTTGAGAAGCTGTAACTCAAATACATGACATAAATATAAACGCCAAAGGGTACCATTTTTTCCCTTATTCTTGATATTGAACTAATGGAGATAAAAAATGCACACTCATAGGCCTAATACATACATTTTATTCTACTTTACACTAAATTCGATAGTACAAACAAAAAAACCACGCAACATACTTTGATTTGGATTGATGTCCTTGACATGGTGATTCAAATTCGACAACTGTTGCCTGTAGAGGACATCTCGACGTCAATTACTGAGCTCAATTTTTTTTACCAATTCAATTACAGTTTTAAAAATCGCACAGCCGAAGCGGATATGTGGAAAATATCCTGACTTTCTACACATTATATAAATTGTACAGCCGTATTTTTATTTAACATAGATTTTAAGCAAAACAGATTGTTCAGAGACGATAAGATTATTCTATATGGAGATAATGGAAATCTCGAGAAGAAATTAAGTACACGGAAAAAAATCTGCAACACAGTATCTCTTTAGCCATAAATATCATGTACCGGTAACTGAGGAAATATTAGCTAACTGGACTACGGAGGAGTGGTATTTAAAAGGGACACTAAATAATCAGTACTTCGAACATACAAGCTTAACGTATCTAAAAAGTCAGTCTGGAACGGCTAGAAATGAAACAGCGTACCATCTTGCTTGGTAGTAAAGTATATGTCTTCCGAATTATCAATTTTCGTTTGTCAAGCGGTAATTAAATGAAACCATGGTTTATTAACATTAGGAACACAGTCTCTCAGCATAAATTTACATACAAAATCTCTTCCTCTTCCCTAGTATCGGATTGCCTCAACATACGAACTAGTGACGTCCACTTACATTACTACACGATAAGTTCTTATCTGTCTAGTTAAAGTAAATTTGGATCATATCTTCTAAGATTTCATAGGCCCTATCAGTATCGAAAACGTTCATCTCTGAAAATCTAAATGTCTGTTCAACGTTGTCTGTTTTATTATGCTTTTATTGTTTTGTGTTAAAAACTGTTCGTGTCTTGCATTGTTCTTGTTCGAATACATTGCCAACTTACAATTATTACTATGCTTTTGTTCAGGGTGACCATACGTCCGGATTTTACCATGACAATTCCGGTTTAGGATGCTTTGTTCCAGTGTCCAGAAAAACTTTCTCGGATCGCAAAAATATACTGGTTTTTAAATCGATCACTTGCACATTATTAAAGTTAAAGGCATAAAAAGACGGAACCTTACCATCATCGCCTAATAAAATGAAGTATTTTTTCAAGCGGGCAAAGAAAAATTAAAATTGAAAGCGAAGGAAGGCGCTTTTACCTTATCACACCATCAAACGTAAGCACAGTTTTCGTTCGATGGACTGCATTTTTTCCACTGTTACGGAGGTTTTTCATAGAAGCAGCTTTACTTGCGGCCGCAATAAATATGAGACGATTTTAGTGATTGTGCTGGCTCCCTTCACAATGAAAGCCATTGCAAAGTAACTAGAAGCAGCTAGGTTCATTATCTCTGTGAAA
The DNA here is from genome assembly GCF_040183065.1 of Periplaneta americana. Lineage (NCBI taxonomy): Eukaryota > Metazoa > Arthropoda > Insecta > Blattodea > Blattidae > Periplaneta > Periplaneta americana. Next base: position 141,116,748 of record NC_091117.1, read on the forward strand.
ATTGACTCGTCCAATTGTAAACATTTGAAAATATATTTTGCTGTCCTTGTGAGATATTTTATTCCTAACATAGGAATTAAAATAAGAATGATTGAATTTAGTTTGTACGACCAATATCTTTATAAATTTAGTGTCGCATAAGGTGTCCCAGCTTTTTATTTTCAAAATCTCGACACTCTGCTTGTGTTTGAATTTCAACTCTAACAAAGCTTTTGTAAAATAGGGCATCTATAAATACTGGAGAAATAATAATAATAATAATAATAATAATAATAATAATAATAATAATAATAATAATAACAATAATATCATTCAGGAGTATTGAAATCTACTTTGAACTTTTTATGGAAGTAGAATAGGTTAATGACCTATAATTATGGAGCGTAAAATATATGTATATGTTCTCCCCGAATTGCTACAAGGATCTTCAGATCAAAATATTGCACTATTCCATTTGAAAATTGGAAATATTATCCGAGGTCAAGCATTGTCTGAGATCTTAAACCCGTGACCATACAAGTACAGTTCTTGCACGTGCGTGAACCACACTGGCTGGACCTTACACCGTGGGCGAGCATTGGACTCGCAAGTTCAAGGTTGAAAGTGACATGGAATTGAGATTTGTCGGAACATTCCCAACAAGACATCTTTACGATTAATGCTTTTAGGTGAGTCGCTGCAACTATACGGTTGCGTAGCTGGGTTTCACTTGCAGATTATACATTTTGCGATGGTATACATACATAGTGTTCTGTCAAATGGCAGGTCTTTCACTGTACACCCAACATTCTCTAATCTTTCCAATTTTCTGCCTTCCTCTTAGTCTTCGCATATGATCCACAGCTATATTTTAATGTTATCTATCATCTGAGAGCCTATCTTTTCTGCCCTGAACTCTTCACCCGTTTACCATTCTTCCAGTGCATCCTTCAGTAGGCAGTTTCTTCTCAGCCAGTGACCCATTCAATTCCTTTTTCTCTACCTGATCAATTTCACCATCATTCTTTCTTCATCCACTCTTTCTAACACAGTTTCATTTCTTATTCTGTCTGTCCATTTCACACGCTTCATTCTTCTCCATATCCACATTTCAAATGATTCTACTCGCTTCTCTTCACTTCGTTTTATTTTTAGTTGGTTATTTAACATCGCTGTATCAACTACTAGGTTATTTAGCGTCTATGAGATTGGTGATAAGATAGTATTTGGCGAGATGAGGCCGAGGATTCGCCATAGATTACCTTGCATTCATAGTGCCCCTAGGGATACGGCGAGAAAAAAGATTGAATACCGCTGGTAAAAAGATTACTATGCTCATCACTAGAGTCCTGCGTTTGATTACTTTGAGTGCAAATTAGGTGTACATGGATCATATTAGTTTTGCTTGAAGCGGAGGGGTCTGAGGTAAACATTTTAAGTCTTCTAACGAGAAATTTCTCCTTCTTCCTAATAAAATACGTTTTCTTCTTTCCTAATGAAGTGCTTGCTACCAAATTCTATTAGAGCACTAGCTTTGTTTTGTTTCGGCATGTTCGCTGAACAGCAGACCTAAAGTGTGTACGCCTCGCTATACCCCATTCCGCTATACTGCAGACTGCTTGGAGCCTCTAGGACCTAGAATCTAGATAACCAAACGCAGGAGTTCGTGCGTTCAAGCCCGGCCGGAAGGCGGTGGATTTTTAAGAGGCGAAGAAATACTTCAGCTCAGCGGTCATCAGCACAGTGCATCCTCGGGCTAGCGCTCTTACCCGCGGATAAGAGATGCATGACGACGGTGCATATTCCGATATACTCCTTACCCGTTACCCATTTCAGCGAGTGATGACGCCCACTGCTTTAGCTTGACGGGCGTCCCAGCTTTCCTTTACTCTTTAGGAAGCCACGTTAAGGATTTCACACTCTTCAAACTGCATTGTCCTCAGTCGCGTTTGAACCCACGAACCTCGAATACAACGGCTGGTGTGGTACCCGCTAAACCACCGACGACGATGGATCTACAGCAAATCTTAAAAGCCAGTATCGATGATGTTTAACGCAACGTGATGCGATTAACATTTGAGGGATTTTGTGTGATAAGGATGAATAAAGCTGTTGTGGGCAGTGTACCTGCAGCGTGTGGCTGGTTGCGTGCAGTCGGCACAGCCTTTATCGAACACTGTTTTTTACAAGCGAAGGTTCATAGTCCTGCGTTCAACTCGTTAGGGGTCCGTATACTAATCAACTTCTGCTTTCGCAACGCAGCGGTTCAGCTTTACTTGTACTACAGCGCACACATGGAAAACTACCCTGCTTTACACAAGGGATATGATATGCCTCTGTACACAAAGACTATCTTCAGCGCAGTTCCGAACCTTTCTAAGCAAATTTCCAGCAACGACTAAGATGCAGATGCTATGACCGTGAGTTCGAATTCCGTATGCCAGCCGTGGCGAAAATGTCATCGTGCGCCGAGCCACTGTGTAACCTGTAACGTGCATAGCACCTATGGAGGGGGCGAACACCCGAAGGGGAAGTGAAGCAACTGAAAGACTATCAACGGATCTTCATTTTCCTTATATCAAGAACTTAAATATTTTATACAGTAAAAGGCTACAAACTAATGTTTAATACGTGTAACGAAAAAAGAAATGAACAATAAAACATAGGACAAATTATCACAACCTAAAATTAACTGTCTTCAGAATGTCTCTGCAACAGAGTTTTAAAATCAGGAATTATGTCACTTACTGCCAGTCGTAGTTGATCACGAAGGTCTGTAAGTCGTGATCTGAATTTGGTTTATACTATTTTCATTGTTGAAAATAATTTTTTACAAACGTAAGTTGTAGCGAACATGGCTTCAACAGAGCAAGCGAAAGAACGAAACTTCGGATATTTATTTTTTGGCAAAGATTTGAAAAGTTCAACATTTGTCAAGGCCTTACATTTAGCTTTCATTTATCATCACATTGTAAATCTGTGAGTTTAAATTGAAGATCTAATCGCATTATTCGTACATCTGCTGAAAAAGGGTCGACGTACAAAGAAGAAGATGATGATGATGATGATGATGATGATAACAATAATAATAACAACAACACTTAACCTTTTAATGTTTCATCAGTAGTATGTAGTATAATGCCGTTTTATGTTATACAACCGTTTTCCTCGTAATACTTGTGAACAAATCATACATTTAATATTCTCATCATATTGGCAGCAAAAAAATGCGTCCTCCCATCCTACTTGAAACTTTCGTTTTTGTAGAGGTTCATGGTTTCGAGAGAGACATTGCGACGATACGCCACTCGCAGGTCAGAGACAAATACAAATGGAACAGAGGTTGATTCCAGTGACTGAGAGGGTGGGAGTTGTGGGAGATAGGAAGCAAGAGAAATGCATAGCTATCATTGCGAGCCACAATGTGCTCGTGAGTCACATTTCCGCCACGGCTGCCGTATGCGATACGATGAATGCGCTGAAGAAACTTCAAAAACGTATTGTAATGAAACTACAATGCATAAAAACTGCAAAAAAGTCACATTCAAAATTTTGTATTTCACGCGCAAGATCGCAGTTTACAAAGCTAACATTGTCCTCCTGTAGTGTTAAGGAGGAAAATAGCAAACTTCACTAGTTATGGGCCGCTTTCAAAATTTTTCGCCATTGGTATTCTTTACTTTGACATAACCACCTTATCCCTCGTCTATATGTTGATAATACGATTTTTAAGATGCAACACCGCTCTACCATCACAATTTCCTGTATAAAACTTGTGCAAAAATGAACTGAATGTGGTAAACAAATTTCAAGACCACCCAAATCTCCAGATCTAATGGAAATATACATCTAGAACTTCGTGTGATAGGCCTACAGCATGTGGTACAGCTACAAGAGAGAGAATAAATGCATTATTGAAAAGTTAGATCTAAAATTCTTACGAAAATTGTAGCAACAAGTACAGTTTCCACAGAAAGACTGCCGCCATACCAATGACGCTATATCAAGCATTTAACATTTACAGAACTGTACATATTATTGAATGTTGTAATCCACTGCTATGTAGTAACGGTTAGCACGCTGACCGTGATTTGAGCAGGCCCGGGATCAAATCCTGGTTGGGGTTTTTCCCTCAACCAATCGAAGCAGAATTGCTGGGTAACTTTCGACGTTGGATCTCGGACTCATTTCGCCATCATTAATTCGCATATCATTATCCATATCATATTGACAAGGTGTTGTGTTGTGTTGTCTTAAGCTGAAGTTCAGTATTGTGATAACGATACACTTAGGCTGTCTTCCTTTCTTTAAACGTCAGGTGAATTCCTGTTTTCTATTAATTTGTTTCTACTCATTTCCCAATGAATATCCTAATCTCCAAATTGATCACTACAGAAATTATTGCTAAGAAGCGGTAAGAAGATGTTTCAAAATTATCAGTGATACAATCTTTCGAGAATCAAGTTTCTACGCCACAGACCAAATGATAATTCCAAGATTTAAGAAGAAACCTGTTATTGTCAGTACTTTTAGACTATGTAAAGGCATTTTGGGCTGTTTTAATAGTGTTTTCCATCTAAATATGACATCTTATATCTGCAGCTACTTCACTAAAAAGCATCCTAAAGGGACAATCACTTGCAATGGACCATTTCAAAATAGTGTTTCTGTCTCCAGCAGGAGACTGTGTTAAAAATCCCTGACCATATAAATATCGATAAATGGAAATTCTTCGTTTTTTCTCTAATATTGCCTCATTACCTGTGGTGGTTGTTGTTTGTATACATTTAAATCTGAAACATTTCAACCCATTTGTTAAACAGTGGTCAGTCTGTGTTACAAGTAAACGCTAACCTTCATGCTATTTTTATCGGTCATTTACAGACGAACCTTTCACTCCCATATGCAGGAATGGCTGCGTCACTTCTTTCTTACGTTAATCTTATGTCCATTAAAAAAAACCAATGCCAGCCTTTGGGAGAAGTTGATATAGGCCATATATAAATTCATAATAATGATGATTATGACTCTCTTCTATGTCTACAAATTCCAGTATGATTTCTAAATATTGTAATTTTATCATGTTAAGTAACAATTAAAATTAATTCGGTAACTACCTACACTGATAGTTATCTAATCAATTTACTAGGAAAGATAAAGATAAGGACGAAGTACTAACAACAGAAGTGTCAGCTGAATGATTCTTCGTAAAAAAAGACCGAGGTTCGATTCCTAGAAGATCCTGCAAAATTTATAGACACAACAGAGGAAATGGAATACCTTCTGTTTCGCTATTTTTCGTTATAATCACATTAAGTCAAATTTATTTTTAATATGAGTAATTAGATGTTCAGATAGCAAATCATGCCCTTTGTTACTTTTTCATGGTATACTGCTAATGCTAACACAAACAGAAATATAAATGAATTAAAACAAAATACTAATGTAAGGATTTTTTTCTCGCCCGTTATTGTGCGATTATTTAGTATTGGTGGAATTTGTGATAGGAAAATTGTATTTTGGCGATAGAGTTGAAGTATTCGCCAGACATCCATCCATCTTATCCAGGAGCAGCCCAACTACGAACGAATGCAATCCCGGAGCACTAGTCCCTAACGCTCACACCTAAATCGTGCCAATAGTCACGTCATGGGCCATATTACTTTATTAAGAAGTGTTACGAATTGTTACTGTCTAAATAAATTAGGAAATGAGTTATTATAAAAAAATCTTGTATATATCCTCAGCAATGTTCATGCGTTTCTTAAAAGAATTGTTCTAGGTATATCCATACTTATTAGAGGTATATTCTTTCCCGCCCAGATTCTGCAGTGCATGTTATCAAAATGCTTCACGCCTTTTACGGTATATGTGTTATGTTTAGTAACTAGGGTCATCTTTTTTCCACCTCCACTCAGTGAAGTTAGTATCACAACGCGGCTTTGTTCAAGGGTTTGAAATGTAGTGTGTCATCAGGCATATTTTATTTTTGTGCGCCATTTTTTGTTTGACACATGAGAAACTGATACGGAGAGTGACTGGACTGCCTGTGTGCGAGTGAGCAAATGACGTAACAGAACAGAGAACAAATTGAGTACACGAGGCCTTCGAACCCTAATCCTAGATGGTTACAAGTACCTAATACCTACAGTACATTACGAGATTACTACTGTATGGTGGAATGCAGGTTTCTGATTATCAACATACAAATCAATTGCGATTCTCAATGGATACGTAGTGTAACCACTATAATTTTTTTATACCTTTTGGAAATTTGTAATAAGGTTCCTTAAAATGATTTATGGCTTCTGTTTTTTTCCCGAGCTATTTGTATTCAGTAACACTCTTCAAAAGTCCCTGTGGAGTAACGGTTCGCGCGTCTGGCCGCGAAACCAGGTGTCCCGGGTTCGAATCCCGGTCGGGGCAAGTTACCTGATTGAGGTTTTTTCCAGGGTTTTCCCTCAACCCAATTTGAGCAAATGCTGGGTAATTTCGGTGCTGGACCCCGGACTCATTTCACTGGCATTATCAGCTTCATCTCATTCAGACGCTAAATAACCTGAGATGTTGATACAGCGTCGTAAAATAACCTACCAAACAAAAATCAAAGGTCCCGGGATCGATACCCGGTCCCGGAACAATTTTTCCCTTGAAATTATTCAAGTTTGCCTCACAGGGAATTTATCTGAAAGCTGGTGTTGCATTAATATATACGTTACTGTATGTACGTTAAGAGAAAACCACAATTTCAAGCCACACAGAGTTTATGTGCACTCGATGTGGGTTTCCGGCGTCTTGTCAGCCCACTCGAGGTATGTGGATAAAAAAGGGAAAAATTGAGACGGTGTCGGGTGAAGTTTCTGGGTAGCTCAGACGGTAGAGCGTTGGTGCGCCAAGCCGGGATCGATTCCCCCGGCCCCGGAACAGTTTTTCTCTTGAAATTATTCAAGTCTCCTTCACAGGGACCTTAACCTGAAAGCTAAATTTGCACTCTTCAACAGTTCAGCCACTGACAAATATTATTATTATTATTATTATTATTATTATTATTATTATTATTATTATTATTATTATTGTCTCATCAGACTACGCTGGCACGAGTATGTCCGGAGAATTGAGGTTGAGAGGATACCAAAGTGTTTTTTTTTTTTTTTTTTACTGAAAGACGCTGTATCAATTGCTGGGTTATTTAGGGAATTGGTGACAGCGAGATGGTATTTGGTAAGGTTAGACCGAGGATTCGACACAGATTACCTGACATTCGCGATATCAACCTTAATGGACCTACAGGAATAGGAAATGGAATGGAGAAGACGACATGAATGACGAGCGGCAACCTGACTTAAAAAAAAAAAAGAGAGAACGATTTGGCGTACCAGAAGAGAATTACATAATAGAAATGTTTAAAGGAGTCACACATTCCTACTGACAATTTTATTTTATTAACAGAGCCAGGCCTACTCCTTGAAGTTCGTCCACAAAATAGTCGGCTGTATGTGCTATAGCAGAACCATACTGGAACAATTAAAAGCACCGAGAAGAATTATTCCACACTTCCTCTGTAACTTATATCTCTTGGAAACCTTGAAAGATAAAGTGTACGAAAAAGTGACAAGGGATTTGAGGAAATTCCCATGAATGCATGTAACTATCCAGTAATTAAGTTAATGGATTCAGCATAATGAATACAACTTGCTGTGAGATTTAATTGTGTCAAATGAACGGACTGAAATAAGCTATAAATAACAGTCGATTTTCCAATAAAAATAATGCATTAAAACAATGTATGTGTTATCAAAAGGGCAAGTACAGTACACAACTGTTTCCGAGCCACGGGCAATATTATTAATTAATTGGTATACTAGAGGTCTATAAACACGTGTTATTATCCCGTAAGTATTATTTTTATTATACATCTGTATGCGAGTAATGCCAACTTTCTATCCGGTGTAACTCTTGTCCCTACTTTCATTAAGTTATATAGTCCCGCACATTCACAGGTAATTCCGTAAATATGAATATGTGCTCCTTGAGCCGGTGTATCATTTGTTTCATACGTACAACTAACTGTTCTGTTGTTTATCAAAGTAACCAACAGAAATAAAACGTCTGGCATGTATGAAGGGAAATTTCCCTGTACGAATATAGACCTGAATACCATTGTTAATTCCATAAAATTCAGTGTTGCCTACATTCCGAAAAATAGGGGAACTAGATACACTCGGTATAGTTACGCATGTGTTGTGCACGTATCTGTTTCGCGTCAATGTCAGAGCACAAGTTAATAACATATTTTTAACACAAACTACTACAACCCCTTCATGGATTATAATAAATACTTCCACGTATATTATGTTTAGGCTATATTCGGGCTTCAGGAATGCACTCGTCCACATTATACAGTTTATTGGATTTGACGTAAGGATTTCCATAGAAACCGAAGTCGAATTTCCGTTTCACAAAATCCTTTCATTTTTTTTTTTCAATTAATGTAAGTCTAATATAGACGCTACACGTCAGAAACCTAAACACTCTGGAAGAACAAATAAATAGCATCCGGAAAAACAGTAACTTAATTTCTCAAAAGGAACTGCAACAAGTGATTCTTCACTTCTTGAATAGATGCGACAAATGTTTGGAACAAAAATACAAATAATTTCAACGTCTCTCTTCTTAATTTCGATGAGTAAATAGGCCTAGATGTTTTTAACTGATTGTCTTTAGTAATATTTTACTTGGATAATTTGTGATGTGTCGAATTACTGACACTGCCCGGAATCTGTGAGCGGCTTGGTGAAAAGTCTGGTCGCCGCGTTGAGATTTTTCTGCGATCTATTAACCCAGGATCTGCTTATATCAAGAAGGGTATTACAGTAGAGCATCGATTATCCGAAACAATTGAGGACGGGGGTGTTCGAATAACTGATTTTTCGGATAACCGATCATTTACGAAAATAAATTGTACCGGTGTCACAGAAACAGTATGAAACAAAGAAACACTGATATTAAACACACACCTGCATATAGGCCTATATATTTTGTATCACACGTCTTACAAATAAAACAGAGAACTGACTAGCCTAGTTTAATAAGTTCAAAATGGTCATTAAAATAGGCCTACAGATTAGGAAAAGAAGTCTTTTTTTTTTTTTTTTTTTTGCAGCCAAATCTCGCAAACAGCGCTAACGGAACTTCTACATGGCGCGCGCAAATTTGAATTTTCGGACTGGAACGCTTTCGGTTAACCGATGTTTTGATAGATCGGTATTCGGATAATCGATGCTCTTCTGCATTTGCATTAACCCGGAACAAATTTTGCTCTTTGCTCTATAGATAAATTTACTTAACATATAGGCCTACATTTTTTTCTCGAAAACGTTTTTCTTTACTACCTTGAAGTGTATATGATATATTTTCGTAGAAGCCAATGTTATTAGTGGAATGATTTTTATTTTAGTGCTACACATGCATTCCTCTGCAACATCTGATCCTTGTTGCAAGATAAATTTAGCTTTTCCTTATAAAGTTTAAAGACTATATTTTGTATATCGTCTTTGTTCCTGCAATAACTCTTATGTGCAAAATATACAATTTTTCAGTAGGAAGAAAAAACACATTTATTCATCCTATGGAGGCCGTACGTAGGAGACTGCGAATTCTAGCATTTTCGAAAGAAAAATATATAATTACATATAGGAGATTTTATTATTTGCTGTATCACTATTTAAGTTATTTAACAGAGTAAAAAAAACTGAAAATCGATAAATATGTCACATAGGAGTTATTGCAGGAACAAGGACGATATACAGTATACTATATCTGCCATTAAACAAACTGCACAGCTTTTCCTTATTAGTTATTATTATATCACGCTTATTGGATGATATGCTAGGGTTCTGTCTGTATTTATTACTTGATTACAAATTGCTGTTGCTTGTCAATCCTCATTTGTTAACACAACAGTTGGATTATGTTCATACCATTTACACATTTCCACTTTTATTCCTACATAAGCTTATTTCCAAATATTATAGTAAAGTATGAACATGCTCTGTCATGTTACTCTGTACATTCGTCCTGAACCAAAACGAACGTACTAGGTGGTATAGAAAGTTGCCACTATTTAATTTTCTTGGAAAATCGTACATTATAGTTTAGTCTTTTTTAATTCTTATTTATCACTACTTCTACAATTACAAGCATTTTTAGTTCGTTATTTAACGACGCTGTGTCGACTGCCAGGTTATTTAGCGTCGATAAGATTGGTGATATCGAGATAACATTTGGTAAGTTCAGAGATTTAGGTATAAGATTCGCCACAGATCACCTAACATTCGCCTCACAACTGGGGAAAACTTCGGAAAAAACACAAGCAGGTATTCAGGCCAAGAGGGAATTGAACCCAAGCCCGACCGTACCTCCGGATCAGTAGGAAAGCACTCTTATCACCTGAGCTACATCAGTGGTCGCCACTACTCGAATTATCATTATCAACATCAGCATCTTACGTGCGATTTACTTTCCGAAATGGGAAGATGGCTCACTCGCTCGCTCTCTCTCTTCCTGTTATTTCCACCTAACCTCTCTCCTTCATCGCTCTCTCACACTTTCTCTGCCCTGCATCAAATTTCTATTTCAATTAAAAAAAATGGTTCACCTCGTAGTGTAACATATGCCTATAATATTTTTCACACGATTTAGTTCATACGTCTTATTTTCTTCGTGGCCACAGTATTTTGTCTGGGCGTAGGTCATATTTAACGTTCTATAGACTAACAGTGACCGAGTCTTGACATTACAATTAGGCAACGTGGTGTAGCTAAGTGTAAATAGCTCGTGTTGTTCTGTGAGGTATGAAAAGGGATATAACAGGCCTAATAATGTGTATTTAAAAAGATATAATTATCTGCATGCATATTTTATGCATATAAAATCTATTTTAAATAACATTCAAAATGAAAAAGCTCTCTTTCATCAATTGGCTGCATAATACTGACCTTTCTATACTGCAAGAACGCATAATAAGAAAACCTGTAGTATTTTAACAAAGAAAAAATGAGTTAATGAATAAAAATAATATGACTGAAAACATACCACTTCGGAAAGTAATTTCGGAGAAAATTTAGTTGGAGTGAGGGAAATTATCAGCCCCGGCCGGAATAAATAGTAGGCCCTAAGTTTGTATGAGCAGAAGTGGTAATTATCTTTTCATCAAGGGCAAATCAAGCCTAAAAATTGCAACCTGATCATTGAGGACTTCGAATAGTAAACCATGAAAGTGCACAAAAAAAAAAATTAAATATGACTGAAAGTATGTTCCAAGCTGAAGAAAATGGTAAAAAGTGATTAGATTGTAATTTCAGTTCATATAGAAGTAGACAGGCTGCGCTGCTTGTGTATGTACCACGTTAAATAAAGTGAAGAACCATGAATGTGCCGCTGTCATTACCGACGATACCCGTGTTTTGCTTAGTTCTGAAACAACGTGAATGAACGCTTTGTGTGGAGAAAGACATAAGTGAAGAAAAGAATAAGGACTTGATGGCGATGGTCCCTTTTTTGCCTGAAGATAAGCACAGAAATTTTTATTTGGAAATGTGTGGGCACCAAATGGAGTATGAAAGTACTGCCAGCGATGAGGACTAATAAAGAAATTTCTTCCCGATATAGACAGTTGAACTATAGAGCTGGTATAAATATGTTATTCATACAGTGTATTAAATGTAATGTGAATAATGAAAGTATTTAATATGCCAATAATATTGTGGGTTTTTAAGTTAAAAGTAAAGGATCTGCTCCAGTATCAGAGAGGTAAGAAACCATGTAAGTGCTTTTACTCTGTTAATAACGTTTTTCTGTAATACTGAACAATTTTGTTTTTGGCACTTTCGTGGTTTAGGCCTACCATTTGAAGTCCTCAATTATATTACTACAATTTATTATTAGCGCATGCTGGTTCGAGTTTTAATGGGAAAGGAATTTCTAATGAAATTTCTTACAGTAGGTAGCGAAACCCAAATTACGGAAAATAGCTATAACGGCTAGAGGAGAGAGGGATTATCGTGCTAACCAAACGGTACCTCAGTTCTGGTTGCTCTGCTGAGGCATGTGGACGTGAGGTCAGAAGCCGTCTGCTCGTATTGGCCCTTCATGGGCTGCCGCGCCATGAATTTAATCAATTTATTATCATCATCATCATCATCATCATCATATTGGCTTGTTGTCCCAGAGAAGGAGCATTTCTCTTTTAGAGTTCAAGCAAATTCGCCTGCCTATCTTGTTCTTACATAAGTATCCCACACCTGGTCTCTCTGGTCCGTAGTTTAGGAGAGGTGTAAGACATTTTTCTATGCTCATTCACAGTAGTATATTGCCGTACCATATATATATTTTTTAGTAGGTTATTTTACCACGCTTTATCAACATGTTACGTTATTTAGCGTCTGAATGAGATGGTGATAATGCCGGTGAAATGAGTCCGGGGCATCGATAATTACCAAGCATTTGCTCATATAGGGTTGAGGGAAAACCCCGGAAAAAAACCTCAACCAGGTAACTTGCCCCGACCGGGAAGCCATACCATATTCCGTTTGATTCTTACACTAATATCAAAAACGCTACATTCAATTTAGATTATCCCGAAAAGAGTACCATGCCACAGAATGTAATATGAATATTAATTCAGCGGAGTAATCTCCCATTCTTCAACTAATTACTCCCCAATGCTATTTGTCAACTTTGGAATGCAATATTGTGAATTGGTGGACATGATTCATATATTGACAATTTCCAAATATCAGTAAGAAATGAATATAAACTATTAGACGCACTTTAGGACTTCTATAGTCGATGAAAAATAGCTGAGGGATTTCTTGAGGCTTCAACTATTTCTACAACTTCCGTTGATAGCTCGGTTAGCAGATAGTCTACATCGCAATTCATTCCGTTGTTTCACCAATACAGTTTTCCAGGAGGAATTCACTGAAGTTAAACTTCTTTGAGAGGGCTTTCTTGTTAATAAAGAGGTAAAATGTCTGCCTATTAAGCTAGACTCGCTGCAGTGCTTTCCAAACTTTTTTATATGGCAACACCCTGGCAAACTCTAAAAATTTAGTGCGTCACCTTATCCCTCAAATGAAAGTATTCCACGCATTAATAGGCTACTTGTACACTCTTCATAAACTGAATAAAATAAATCCACATATTTCCAGTATTGTTAACATATTACATGAGGCGAAAGAAACATTTACACAGGGTTCTACGATGAGGAAAACAATCACACTTATTTTCACCGTTGGTTTTAGTTTTCCAGTGGCTCACATGTGCTTGGCGAATCTTACAAATGTATTCTATGTTTGGACGAATTTGAGATAAATTCACACGCATTTCTTCATCTAGCATTTTTAAACTGCCACGTTTCACTGGTTTGATATTGGTCATCACATAAAATCCTGCTTCACAATAATATGTGGTTGAAAACTGCAACAAAACCACAATAGCCCGTTTAGCAAGATGGGGAAAATCTTCAAGTGAAATCCAGAATCTGTTCAAATCATCTCTTTAGTGTTTTAACTTCAAGTTCCTATCATTTTTAATCTCTGTCAATTCTTCTTCTTCTGTTAAGGAAAGTCCACTAACTTCAGAGGACAAAAATGGATTTCTTATCCAGTCATAAGCTTTTGTGCTCAGATCTGGGAAGTAACTTTCGAGTTTATCTGTGAGTAATGTCAGATAGTTGTAAATTGAATCTTATATTTCGTTCTTCGAATCACAGTGAGATGTATTTGGCAACATTTCATAGTTGCCCTCTTTCACTTTCCAAGACCAAATTGCTAACTTCTCTCGTAACGCAGATATTCTGTCTCATCCTTACCTTGCAGACTAGAATAAATTATACTTGTATACTACAACCATACGCACATCTATGCGACTGTCAAGGACACGTATCTACAAGGCAGCTAGGTAAGGAAGAGATGACCAGCGATTTTCTTACTTCATTTCAGTTATAATGATTTAACAGCTCAAAATAATGAAATATACCAGACAGTTCACGACAACCTATAAACCTTCAGGCGACATCCCAAGGTGTCGCGACACCCAGTTTGGAAAGCTCTGCGCTAGAGGCTCGCGTTCAAGTCCCAATGCCGGCGCAATACTTGCATGTGTATGGAGCACAGGCAACTTCTCTTTTATGAGAACTGAATGGTATTTGTAAAATTTTCAACGCTAAATCATTTTATTCACGAGCTGTTGGAGGAAAGTATAGGAATGTACGAGGACAACGGGTGGTGTTACTAAATATGAATTCTCGGGATAAAATGTATCAGAAATAGGAAAGAAATTTAGACTATTAGATAAAGTTATCTGACAAGTGACGCAGTTATTACTAACACCCCTGACTTAATCATCTGATAGCTTGAATGTTGTACAAGGATCTTCGGGGAAGAAAACAAATGAAATGTGAACCATTGCAACATGAGTCGGCTGAGTAATGTATGTTTACTTAATACTGACAGAATGGGTGTAAATGAGTAATGACTTATTTTTCTCTCATTGGTTTCCGTGTGTAGCGTTCAGATAATGCGGCAACTTTATCGTTCATTCGAGGTCACTAAAACGGCAAGACATAACGTGACCTCCTATAATGAAAGATCGTTCAATTTATTTTTCAGTACAATAATTATTATAACATAACCTAAAAATTAGCCTACAGCTCTTATAATTCCATTTTTATAGTGTTGTAGTCATTCTGTAATGGCGACTACGATGATGATGATGATGATAATGATGATCATGATGATTATAATAATAATAATAATAATAATAATAATAATAATAATGAAGGAAAACACCTCTCAATAATGGATAATTTGAAGAATTATTGCACACGCTCTTATGGAAAAATACCTTCTCAACAGCGAAAATTTTTATAAAGGAGACAGCTTCCGACGCCGAACTTCCGAAACGCAAATATTTTCCGTAAAATTTTGTTCTTGAACTTAACATTACTTGGTTTGGTTTCCGATCACAGAAGTGTATTATTTATTTTATGTTTGCGCTTTAGCAATTAGAAACTATTTTTTATTCGTTTATTTTATGAAGCTTTGTCACCTCGATAGTTATCTAGCGTTTGAGTGACATAAAGGTGATAATGCCAGCGAAATGAATCTAGTGTCCAGCGCCGAAAGTTACCCAGCATTTGCTCTTAATGGGTTGAGGAAACCTCGGAAAATTCTCAACCAGGTAACTTATCCCAACCAAAATTGAGATTATTAGTTCAGGCTATAGTTATATCGAGAACTGCCACATGAGATATTTCTATGTTACGCACAATCATTAAATGATAATGAAATTATAAACAACAATGCCAAATAAATTAGTTTTGTCTAAAAACACTCACACGCACACATTACAGTTTCTTAGTTGGGCATTATTCGTGACGTCGAACAACCTATAATGATATTCTGAAAAAACTTGAAGAAAAGCAGACACACATGTTGTTTACAGACTCAAGCCAACGAAGTATAAGGCTGTGTTTCAAAGTTATCAATAGAAAACATGTCGAATTTCCTACAGAAAGAGGATGTTTTCAAAAATGCAGTTTCAGTAGTTTCTGAGATTCTGACTTCTTGAATTAGGCTGCAGATTGACGCAATAACAGTAGACAGTCCTCTGTCTGTGAAAAATGTTTACTTGGAAACCATCTCCTGTACTGACCATTCGACAGTATGGGAACCAACTCCAGTGGCCCCTGGAAAATGATCGGGAACTGAATAACAGATTTGGGAACCAACTCCAGTACAGTCACATAGAGCCTACATAGGCACCGACTTCGGTGGGGGGGGGGGGCAAGGCACTTTCTGCTCTCACAACTTATAGAGACAGGGGCATCACCCCCTCCGATAAAATTAATAGGGGGCCTCGCCTCCCACCAAATAATCCGAAGAGAGATTCATCGTGTTAAGAAATAATTAATTTGTTTGAAAGATGGACTAGGATATAAGCCAAAAATGGTTATTTCAAATCAATAGAAATGGCCAGCTGCTGTCTATGTTCACTTTTCTTTTACCTCAATTCAAATTTTTCAACTAATGTGATCAAATAATAAAGGTCATAAACAATTAGTATTACCAAGCGGAAATAATAATACGAAATTGACAGTGCAAATTAACAGAGAATTCAACTTTATTTCTACCTTATATCAGTTAACAAATTATTATTAATGTTCAACATTTTTCATAAACAATTAATTTTTTTTTTCGAAATTTAAAAGTAACTGTTATCAACATGCAGTTTCAGTGATCATTTGTGATGGTCGAAGTCGCGGTATGGCCTTCGTAAGTGATCCGCAATTGCAATGTAACTATTGTTATTTTATAATGGATAACTTTTTAATAAATAATACTGTCTAAAATAAAGCTGCAATGAACGGAAACAGAATTATAAATTGGGTTGCAGTAATGGCAATAACATTAATAGCTCATGTTTATTATCGCTGCAAGGATCATCGAAGGGTGAGAAAAGTAGGAAAAGTTAAAAGGTAGTTCATGAGAGCCGTAGTTTTCAACCATCTTGGGTTACACAGTTTGCATGGGTACTAATGAAAAATCAGACGATGTTATTTTCTAAAAAATACGTAACGATATTATTAGAAACATCAATTAAGCTAAAGTTTTCTCAGACTTTTTTAAAATTGATTTTGATAAAACTTGTGACGGTTATCTAGCGTCCGGGTGAAATGAAAGTGATGCCAGCGAAATGTGTCCAAGGTCCGGAGCCGAAAGTTACCCAGCATTTGCTCTAAATGGGTGAGGGAAAACCTTGCAAAAATCCCCAACCAGGTAACCTGTCCCAACCAGATTTCAATCTGGATTCGCTCGTTTCATGGTCAGATAATATGTTAACCGTTAATCCACAGAGGTGAACTATCAGACTTTTGTGCAGCCTTGCCCTCTCAATATTTCAAAGAAGCCGGTACCTATAGCTATATAAACATCATCACTTCAAAATTTGTCAATAGCAAACACGAGCCGCAGTAAAAATATTTTCTGTCATCTGATAATCTTAGACCTTAGGACAGTATGGGCCGTATTCATAGACATTCTTGCACGGGCTTCCGGTGGATGATCAGCGAACTAACGTTTTTCGTATTCATAAACCAGTGTTAGCGATATGATATGATATGAATCCTGTACAAGTAACCAGTCGATAGCCGGGGCTAGTTTAGCACACTCGTAGCGCGGGCTAATAAAATATCTATAAATAGCACCCTAGGTCTCTCGTGTGAGTCTTAACTTTTTCAAACACATCTATTCTGGCAACAGAACAGTCATCCGTTGCATAGCTTCCCCACCAATGCTCTTAACTGTGATCACTGTAATTGTAATGTGATCGGGCAAATTCCTGCTGATAACCTGTACCGTGTAGTCCTTGCCCTGTTATAACGCTATACGTCCACGATTCCCTCTCTTTAACCCTGCGTTAGTCTGGTGGGGTCTCTCAGACCCACTGGAATATTTTTTGCTCTACCTATTGGACAGTTTGTAACACTGAATCCCCACCTCTTCTGAACCTTTCCACCGCCTTATAGAAGGCATCGCAGTACAGGACAAATCAGTGAGACTTGAGTCATTGGAGAGTTATTGGCAGTTATTTCCGTTCCGGGTTTTGTAGACCCCACCAGACCAACGGCGTCACCCGCGTACACTTAGCGAGCCAAGGTAAAGTTGTTTTTAAATTCATTCGTGATTGCATTATTTTGTATTTTTACACCATAATGTGTGCTTTTAACTTTATAAGTGTTTTTAAATCGATTTTCGAATACTTGTTTCAAATATATATTTTCGTTTTCGTCTCGTTCAGATGGAGGAAACGGAAGCAGTTCGTGTTAGAAAATTGTTATTGGAAGTTGAGAGTGAAGAACAGGAAGAAAATACTGAAGGTGGTGTTTCGGAAAGTGATGGCTGGCCGCACAGTGAGACTGAGAGTGAACATAATACAGAGTCCGAAGAAGATGCTGACTCAGTAGACGAAGATATTTCAGAGATAGAAGAGAACTCTACGGACTTCTACCTTGGTAAGGATGGAGAGACGAGCTGGAGAAAAGTACCACCCCCAGCAAATACAAGATGTCGCTCTCATAATATTATTAGATGTCGCCTACCTTCAGTGAAAGGAAATGCAAAAAATTGTAAATCACCTGAGGACTGTTTCGAACTTTTCTTCACTGCCGATATATGGAACATAATTTTGGAAAATACAAATAAGTTTATTGACAGTGTTTCGGATAATTACAGTGAACATAATAAATATAAAGTGAAGCACACAAATATGTCAGAAATGAAAGCTGTAATTGGTCTTCTGTTCATGGCTGGAGTTTTCAGATCTAACAGACAAAATTTAGACGATTTGTGGGTTGCGGACGGCACGGGCATGGACATATTTAGAACCACAATGCCTTTGCAACGGTTTAGATTCATCCTGCAGTGCTTACGCTTCGATGACAAATCAACAAGAGCTGAGAGATCCAAAATTGATAAGTTGGCACCAATCAGAGATGTTTTCGAACATTTTGTTGCCAATTGTAGAAACAACTACACGGTAGGAGAAATAGTAACAATTGATGAAAAACTTGAAGGATTTAGGGGCAAGTGTCCATTTAGACAGTACATTCCCAGCAAGCCCCGCAAATATGGCATTAAAATATTTGCCCTGGCAGACTCCAGAACATTTTACTCAAGTAATCTTGAAGTCTACACAGGAAAACAACCAGAGGGACCCTATAATTTGAGCAATTCTGCAGATGCTGTAGTGGAAAGACTGATATCAAGAATATCAGGCTCTGGAAGGAATGTCACTGTTGACAATTGGTTTAACAGTGTTCCTCTGGCTACCAGACTGTTGAAAGACCACAACCTTACACTTCTTGGTACTCTAAGAAAGAACAAGAAAAAACTGCCTCCAGAATTTGTCCAGACCAAGAACAGACAAATTCATAGTAGCATGTTTGGCTTCAACGGAGACATTACATTAGTTTCCCATGTCCCAAAGAAAGGCAAAGTTGTTCTTCTTCTTTCTACGATGCATCATGACGATAAAATCGATGAATCGACAGGAGAACAAAAGAAACCTGACATGATAACCAGTTACAACACATTCAAAGGCGGGGTCGATACAGTAGATCAGATGTGCGCTACATATGACGTCTCTCGTAATTCGAGAAGGTGGCCTCTAACAATATTTTTTGCACTTCTGAACATTGCTGGAATTAACTCACAAGTAATATATCTTGCCAATACACAAACAGACATTAGGCGACGTCTGTTCTTGAAGACATTGGCATTGGGACTGTTGGCAAAACACCGTGAACAGCGCGCGACTTCCACTAGTTTACCTAGAGAACTCCAGATGAAGCTGAAACAGCAAGCAACTTCCATACAGGATGGACATAAGGAAGAAAAACGCAGGCGGGAAGGAAAAGGGAGGTGTGAAGTATGTCCACGAACAAGAGATCGTAAAACAAAGTACGTGTGTAAAAAGTGCTCGAAGTTTCTGTGCATTGAACATATTACACCTATGTGCGAAGAATGTGTATATAATAATGAGGATAATGACGAAAGTAGCTAAAGAAACTTGAAGAGACTGATTTGAGGATAGTTATGTACTTTATTTTAACTAATTGTACTGTATTTGTATGCATCACAAACTTATTACAAAGTATTTGCAAGATTATTAGAACTTTATGTGAAGTAATAATTTAGAAATATATTTGTCCGATATAAAATTAATTTAGAATATTTATTTGTATTTTAGGTTATTCTTGATGCATGTACAATTCATTTATATGAAAATAAATCCATTTTTATATTATATGCAGTCCTTTTAAACTAAAAACAGTATCGGGTGTATGAGACCCCACCAGACTAACGATGGAAAAAAAAATCACCAGACTAACGCAGGGTTAATAACAGATACGCATTATCGTTTCTTGTGATTTAAATATCAGCGTTGCCACGTTCCTGTGATAGCTTAATTTACTATCTATAGTGGCTTGACACCTATGCAGTATTTAAGGAATGTTATTTCAACATATCTATTATAAAACACGATCCGATTATTTGACCAGAGTTGTGAGCTGTAAATAGTGTAAGTAAGGGGATGCTGATCTGAATACAGAAATGTGAAGGATCAGCATGACCGAATATATCATATGATATGATATATTTATTATAGTTCATAGACAAAAAAAAAATATACATACATATAATCATTGAAGTCTTACATTACATAATTTATAATTTATATATAGATATGCAATTATTAATATAATTTCTAAACTTAACTATTTAATATAAGATGTTTTATCTTGCACTTGTGACTAGTTTTGTGCAAGACTCAACTCATTTTAATATGTTGTTACAATTAGTCTTTGCTCACTTGTCTAAGATGTACTTCAAGTTTCAATTTGCAATGTGCAGTTATCATATATAAATCTTCCAATATTCTAGTATATTTGAAACTTTTGAATATATGTTTTACTTTATTTATTGATAGTACTATTAAAAAAAACTAAACCACTTTTTCTTATCCAATTTTTTTCCCCCATTCAATTGTAGCTATTTAATGTATTCTTTCCATTCTATTTTTTTACAAAAAAAAAGATATAGACCTATTTGCCTTTGTAATTTTATGTTATTATTATTATTATTATTATTATTATTATTATTCATAAATTTTCTTATAGCTATTTCTTTATTCATTTGTAGGAACTTTTCATTTATGAATTTCATCCGTATATCTTTTGTATGTTGACAATCAAAAACAATATGAATGTCATCTTCCCTATGTCCACATAATGGGCACGTGCCTTGAGGTATATTCCTCTATTATTTCTTAATCTCCAAATCCCCAGTCTGAACCAGGCTAGTCCAAATCTTTCTTTCATTTTCATATTATCTATATATGTACTCCGAACCCATATCTTTTTATATTCATTAAAAATATTAGGGAGCGCATTTCATTGATACTACTAAAATCATTTTGTCTAGTAATATTTTTACATCTTGATTTAATTAAGATTAGGCTTGCTGCGCTGTTTCTAGTAGCCAAGTTATCCCATAACCATCCTAAACCTATATTAAAAATGCTATTTTTAATTTTTACGATTGCTATATTTGTCGTATTTGCAATTTTATTTAATAAATATTGTTTCATAAACATATTTTGGTCACTTTGGTTTCTTTCAATTAAATATTTTGTGTTTCACACTAGGATTGTACTCATGATATTGCCCATTCCCGTATCTATTCTAGCTGCATTATTTGAAGAATTTAAACTAATATTCAATACTTTTTACAATATGTGTCTCTTATTTTATTTAAATTTATCAATGCTTTTGCTTCTAATCCCCATAATTCACATCCATAAAATAATATAGATTCAACAGTCGTGAAGTAAATTCTATTTAGCATATTAACGTTGATATTGGGTAACTTATATATAGTATTATCTATTATTTTTACTGTTTTCCTTTATATATTATTTATAACTGAATATATCATATCATATCATATATCATATCATATCATATCATATCATATCATATCATATCATATATCATATCATATCATATCATATCATATCATATCATATCATATCATATATCACCAATAGCCTACGTCTTTACAGAGTTGTCTAGAAAAAAAACAGTTCCTTCGCTTGGTACAGCTTCTAATAATAAT
This sequence comes from Periplaneta americana, assembly GCF_040183065.1. Lineage (NCBI taxonomy): Eukaryota > Metazoa > Arthropoda > Insecta > Blattodea > Blattidae > Periplaneta > Periplaneta americana. The sequence continues at coordinate 141,138,467 of NC_091117.1, forward strand.
AATAATAATAATAATAATAATAATAATAATAATAATAATAACAATAATAATAATAATTCTTTATTTATACTGGCAGAATAAAGGCCATAGAGCCTTCTCTTACACTCTACCAGGTCACAAAGTATATACAATCAGTGAAAATTTTAAGAAAAAGTTAAAGAACAGAATACTAACATATTACAAAAAAATAATGATAATAGCATAATAAACCGACACTAAATAACATGAAAATAATACCATAATAGAAAAAAAAAAGAAAGTAAAATACATTGAAATATAGTAAAAGCAACTCATTTAGTACAAATAGTTAATATGAAAAACGTAAGGAAGAATATAACAAAATGGAATGTAATAAGGTCGGAATAAATCTGGCATAGTTTTTAACTTCTCACTGTAAATGTCCGATCACTAAGTTATAATAGCATTTGAGTTGATTGGAACTAATTATACGCACAGTGCAGACATATTTATAGTGTCCGTGTTTTATTAATACCCAGTCGGTATCGAAGACGCCGTATTCCTTTGCAGAGATAAGATAAGAGTGTGTTTATTGAATAGGCCTGCTCAGATGCCGCTTCAGTCACAAGAAGCAGTGACATATGACTACCAATTATGCATTACTATTTTTAATTGACGTGCCGATATCAACTCCATGTGGAGTACGAAATACCATTGCCGTAAGCTATCTCGAGTTTATTGAAGTGAGTTGAAATAAGTATATCGCTGATAATTGATCTTTACTGCGGAAACGTGACAACATCGCTTGATATTGCAAGTATTGATGCGTGCAAAAAAGATGTATCACAACACAAAGACTTCCGACTGGGTATTAAATGAACGCGTCGACTATACTTGTCAGAAGTTGGAGGTGGTGACATGCGATAAAAAGTGTCAAAGGTTGCCTTTCAGGAATTATGGACGTTATAATATGGCACTGATCAGGAAGAGAAAAATAAATTGGCTGGGTCACTGGCTGAGAGGAAACCGCCTAGTGAAGGATGCACTGGCAGGAATGGTGAACGGTTTAAAAGCTCGGGATGAAGAAGATATCAGATGATAGACAACAGACTTTATCAACTGCAATGATTACCTAGCGTCTGAGTGAAACAAAGATGATAATGCAAGCGAAATGAGTCCAGGGTCCGGCGTCGAAAGTTGCCCAGCATGTCCCTTAAAACTGTAGCCACATCTAGGCAATGTTTGGTGTCTCAACTTCGTTCCCTACTAATGAGAATGATGAATGAGCAATACATGTGCAGCAATTTGGACAGGCGAAAAATTTCCCGAAAAAGTATAGGAAAAAATTGATTTCAGAAAATTGTCTACAGAAAAATTTCCTTCTCACATCACTATTTTAGTTACGAGACGAGTCAATTAAGAGTTAGACGTAGTTACGTTCAAAATTAATTTTACTTTTTACCATTATTTCTGGTACCGGTACTTCACATTTCTTTCTTATTCTTTGTAAGATGTGCGTCCTGTTATTTTCGATTACATTAAGTTATGTCTACAATAATCTGAGGCGTCGTAATAACTGCGATACCGCGACATCATTAACGAATATTTCACATCGTTTCCATGTTAGATATCAGACAGCGCCATCGGTCATTAGCCGGAAATGTAGCAACTGTAGAGTGTAAATGGTCGATATAATGTACAAAGGCCACTTCGAGAATTGTTGTATTTACGGTATCCAACTGTTGAATGTAGTAAGGCTCGTTTATTCCAAAACTTTTTTATGTACCGGTAACTTATGTTCCCAAACTTATGTTCACAGATAATTCCGACAAGATAATCACTTTTGGTTGGGTCTGACCACCTAGCGCGACTCTGAAACTGTAAGATGATTATGATGGTTATAATAATAATAATAATAATAATAATAATAATAATAATAATAATAATAATAATAATAATAATTTATTATTTATCCTTTGATGAGGTGGAAAAATTCAAATATCTTGGAGAAAAGTAACAAATATAAATGACACTCAGGAGGAAATTAAACGCAAAATAAATAATGGGAAATGCTTCCGTTGAGAAGCTTTTATCATCTAGTCTGCTGTCAAAAAAATCTGAAAGTTAGAATTTATAAAACAGTTATATTACCGGTTGTTCTGTATGGTTGTGAAACTTGCACTCTTACTTTGAGAGAGAAACAGAGGTTAAGGGTGTATGATAATAAGGTTCTTAGGAAAATATTTGGGGCTAAGAGGGATGAAGTTACAGGAGACTGGAGAAAGTTACACAACGCAGAACTGCACGCATTGTATTCTTCACCTGACATAATTAGGAACATTAAATCCAGACGTTTGAAATGGGCAGGACATGTAGCACGTATGGGCAAATCCAGAAATGCATATATAATGTTAGTTGGGAGGCCGAAGGGAAAATGACCTTCGGGGAGGCCGAGACGTAGATGGGAGGATAATATTAAAATGGATTTGAGGGAGGTGGGATATGATTGTAGAGACTGGATTAATCTTGCTCAGGATAAGGACCGATGGCGGGCTTATATGAGAGCGGCAATGAACCTCCGGGTTCCTTACAAGCCGTAAGTATGTTTAAAATTTGTTTTAACTCCATTTGAATCGAAAGTTTTGAAAATGTATTATCCCTTCTTATATACTTAATACATCCCTTTTTGTAATTAAATCTGAATTAAAGTGTAAGAATGAATAATTAGTCTAGTGTTGCATTCAGACCATTGAAGAACGATACTAGGGCAATCATTTATAATGTTGCGAAATATTTGCAAAAATAATAGTTTAATTTGAAATATATTATTCAATTGACAAGTGAAGCTTCGGGAGTTTGTATCAGCCGGGTGAAGAAATATTAAAGGAACCACTGGGCAGATCGAATTTTCAACCCCGAAGGAAGGTCTGAAGAGAGAAGAAAGTGTAAATCGATTGCTTTGCTGAGAGAGTTGTTAGACTAAATGTACACGAGTTGTTGTTTAGTCAACTGTCCGAATACAGGTCTGAACCTCACACGTGATACCAACAAGGCACCACGTACGAGGCAACTAGGCCAGGTGATAATGGGGTAGGGTGGGCAGTTCCTTTCCCCACCTCCATTGCATATTTCGCCACTACATATTATACGAACATTATACTACAAAGAAAACTGTACCAACTTTACTGATTTATAGAAGTGGTTCTGTTTTCGGAGTTCGTACTAATCATTTCATGTGGACAAACAAAATAAATTTTTAGATTAGGTCCCATAAATTGTAAACTGTTACGTCAAATCAATGAATTTCAAGTTGTCAGACAAAATGGATTTTAATATTAATCAATCAATAATAAATAAATAATAATTAGAATTATTCTTTCAGTTCATAGAATTGTGACTTTTCCCTGCTTCGGCGATCTCTGGTAAAAGTTGGCAACACTGAAAAGGCTGCAATATTAGCTTCTTAAGAAATAATGTTACAAGAAATCCATTATAACGTACGAGTATATCGGTAGATATACTCGGAAAACTAAGGTTTACTGCAAATTAAAAGAAAATAGAAGAAACATTAAGTTCCTGCCTTTGTTTCAGTTTCTTGCAAGCTCAATTGAAGGGTTCAGAGCCATAGTGGGCCAAGCGCCATTTATTAAAAACGGAGAAAGTAAGGGTTAAAGGTAAGTGAATACCATAGTTTAATGAAGATTGACATATCATTTAGTTTAATGTGCATAGGCCTACTTTATATTACTTGCTATATGTTTCCATTGAATTATGGTAATAAATTAATTTCAACCCTTGTTTTCTACGTCTTTAATATGGCGCTTGCCCCACTATGGTTCTGAACCCTTCAATTGTTAAGGGGTTGTTCTGTAGTAGTTGTTGTTTAGTCAACTGTCCGAAGACAGATCTGAATCTCACAAGTGATACCAGGAAGGCACAACTTACGAGGCAAATAGGCTAGGAGATAATAGTGTAGGGTGGCCAGTTCCTTTCCTCCTCCACTCCATACATCGCCGACTAGCTACAGCTTACACTAGGTACTACAGTTATGGATCTTATTTTTTGTTTTTATTGCACATGGTGGTCGGTCGCACGGTGTGCAGTTTTGCATAATAATAATAATAATAATAATAATAATAATAATAATAATAATAATAATAATAATAATAATAATCTATCATCACGCAGTACATCTCACTTTATATTTGTCAGAGGAAAAACAATTGTTTATATGCATCTTAAGTGTGATTAGTGTAATATGTTACTATCAGTGATGTATGCAATGGAGGGAGAAAGGTACTGGCCACCATACCCCGTTCTTTTGTGGCTTAGTTGCTTAATGAGTGATGCCTTATTGGTGTCACTTATGAGATCCAAACCTGTTTCCGGACAGTTGACCAAACAAATAATAATAATAATAATAATAATAATAATAATAATAATAATAATAATAATAATAATAATAATAATATTATTATTAAATTTATTATCACCACCATTTACGTCATTATCCACTTGCAAGGCTAGATCCAAAAGACTAATCCGTTCTCATTTCAGTACATCTGAAGACATCAATATTAGTGAAACATCAACAAGGCTCCGGGTCACTTGAGCCACATATTAATTTTCAATAAGCCTTTGTGAGTTATTACAGCTGAACATGTTAGATTCCGAGTCAACTTTGGTCACGCCGATGCATTTGTAGCGGAAACACTGCCACTTTGGGTACAGCAAAGGACATAGGAATGAGGCAAAGTGTAATGTAATCTCTACTTCGCTTGTTATCTTCTTCAGAGATAAGTTCTGGCATACTCACAGATCACGCTGCATTTTTTTTATCAAATAGTGAAACATGTAGTTTTTTATTTATAGTCACACAGTAAGAAGAGTTTTTGTTCTCCTTTTACAAAGTTTTAGGCCTACACGATCAGATTTTATAACCGAAATTTCAGCCGTAAGCTGAACTAAAACAAATGGAACGTACGATTTATCAATAGCACGATTAGAAGCTCACGACGTATACTACCAAACGTAAGTTACAACATTATATGAAATTAACTTGCCTTCAAAGAATCGTGATTTATCAGGTGTTCAGCAACCAGTATCCACCTACGGCGCGCCCTGAAGTTGTATACATGACGAGACACAACGTATCACTACAAAAAGCAAGCAAGAAGGCGAGTTTATACGTAAGCCTATATCAAGAAATTCGTTTTTGTGAAGATACAGCACATTACGTTTCTATCGAAATAAAAGCAGGGCCTTTATAAACAGGAATAAGAACATTGTCAACATTATCAATTCACTTCTTAGAATAACTCTGCAACTGTAATTACCGAATTATTTAATAACGCATTTCATATTGTTTTCTTCAATAATATTTCATGCAATTAAAATTAAATTAGAGTGGATCGGGGGGAGATGCCTGACTTTTTCTTTGATTGAAAATTTAAGATACTGTTCATTTAGTTTCGAATTCCATATTGAAATATCAAAGTCTGGAAGGTATTTTGAAACTATATTTTTGGTACAAAACAGAAAACATTAATTACCTTGTTTATAGATACAGGTTTTCTTCTTACCTGCACTGTAGGCATCTTTTCCCGATAGTCGGGATAGCAAACGCAATTAACACATTTACCGATATATGTATTTTACCTGAACTTTGTTTGATACATGTATATAACAAAATTTACTTAATCTAAAGCTCATGGACAATTTCTCACTCGTTTATCACTACTTAGGAACACTCTCATTGCATATATTTTATTGCCGTGTGCAAGACTCGTCAAATCACTTCTTGCACACAATGAATTCAATCCAGTACATTTTTTGTCATCATTCTTTTTAGGAGGCGTTTAAGGGTACGGTAGGAAATTCCGTATGACTGAGATCCTCTAAAACAGTTCATACCCTCTGTTATAACATGTTACATCGCAAGTTGAAGACTGTCCTCAATCCACTGACTTCTATCAGAGGATCTTAAGAAATGTTTATTCATTCCCTGCAATAGATAAAAAAAAATAAATAAATAAAACTCTTGCAACAAGTTGCCATCTTACCCCGAAAAAAACTGATCATCTTCCCCAAGTATCGGGATAAGATGCCTAGTGCTGTGACGCAACCTAAGATGGCGGAACAAGGTCGTTGGTTGTTAACAATACAAACTTTATAACTTTTAATACAATATGCATTACAAAGATTTAACAGTTATTACGAATTCAAGGATGTATTAAAAATTTAACATATCTTTGCAATTATTTTATAGCAGAAAAATGAGCTGTTTTCTTGCTTTTCTTCTCCTCACAACAAGAACACGTGGCAAAATGGGTTAGCTTCCACTCTACAGACAATCAACTGTCTTAGTGATCATGAAGACATGCGCGTGGCGTTCTCTCTTGGAAGAATGTGAAACTACAAATAAGCATCTTTCCCAGATAGTCATCTCCCCCCGATTCACTCTATGGTTTATTTAACGACGCTCGCAACTGCCGAGGTTATATCAGCGTCGCCGGTGTGCCGGAATTTTGTCCCGCAGGAGTTCTTTCATATGGCAGTAAATATACTGACATGAGTCTGGTGCATTGAAACACACTTAAATGCCATCGACCTGGCCGGGATCGAACTCGCAACCTCGAGCACAGAAGGCCAGCGCTATACCGACTGCGCTACCCAAGCCGACTATTTCACGGATATAATATATAAATGTACAGGGCCTTTCATAAGAAACGAGTCTATCGAAAAATTAACTATTTTTGGATATTTTTTGAACTGATGTTAATCCTCACGAGAAAGAACCCTTCCTGGTGTCGTACAGTCGATTTGGAAACAAACACCCCCTCCCTATCAAATTTATATTAATTTCCCCAATTTCTTGCCATAATCAATTTAGTCCTAAACTGCTTACATTATTTTCTAATTCGTTTATCCAATTCGACTTAGTTTTCATCGTTTGTAGATATCTTAAACATCTTTTCAAGATATTTTCTTCCTTCTCTACAATATAACCCAAAAATGTAAATTCCTAACTAATATTTTACCCTACTACCCTCAATCCTCATTTCCAATCTGGCTGCTATATTTGAGGAGATGGAGGGATAATATTAAAATGGATTTGAGGGAAGTGGGATATGATGCTAGGGGCAGGATTAATGTTGCTCAGAATAGGGACCGATGGCGGGCTTATGTGCAATGAACCTCGAGGTCCCTTAAAGTCCATTTCTAAGCATTATGCAAGTGTAAAATGATAAATATTTTAATGCGAAACATATAATAAAGTGACCCAAAGTTGTGCCATTGAAACGGAAACAAAGAGCAATACAATAAAATTACCGTATATATTGAATAATGTGGAGCATGGACCATACGAATCCAAGATGAAAGACGCATTAGATCTGCTCAAATCATATTTTTTAGAACTGCTGAGCACAGTCTTTTGGATTAAAAACGAAATGAAGGAATAGTTAATAAACTCTAAATAATCCCTATAGTTGAATATCTCCGTGACTATAGACAAAAAATTGGTTACAACACTTCAATAGAATGCAACGTTCCAGCATTCCAAAACAGATTATACATCCTCAGAAGAAGAATATATGTGGGTCGACTTTTCCGAAGATGGTGCGAGACGTAACAGGTCACTAGGCTACTACTTGGCAGGCAGAAGATGATGATTAAGTAACACAGTAAGAGTTGAAAAGTTAGGACTGTAAAATCTGCTGAAGAAAAGATCACGTCCAACAGCAAGTAGCCTATATTCATCTTCCGAAGAAAAAGTAGGCTACGAGTTCCAATCAGAATTATAATTTTAAACGGCGAGTTTTACTTCATTTGGAGTAGTTCGTTTTTAAATCCCGGATACACTGAAGATTACTGGCTTATATTAGTGTTGCCAACTTTAGCGGTTTTGAGGGAGTGTCTAACGACAAAAATTACGAAATATCGACCAACGACTTTTCTGGAGTTTTATTAATCATTTGGCGACAAATTTAGCGATATTTACGTTTCGTCATTTTAACTATTTTATAACAAGATTATTTGGAAACCTTTTTAATTTGACAATATTTTAACATTTTTATTATTATCACAGAGAAAATATTTTCCTTCATACACTTTCAAAACTTTATAGGAACAACCCTGCATGATCAATCATGACATCTTGGACAATCCCTTGCATTACCTTTCCTTTGGCAAATTCTTGATGCTGTTAAATGGTGCAGTATACATTTTTGGGGATGAGGGGTACCAGTACAAATATCCTTCTGGAACTAACTCTAATAATTTTCTACTATACTCCAACCAGAAGAAAGTCTCAGTGGAATGAGACGGAGCGGGGTAATTCTATGAATGAATGTTAATGTCATAAGATGTCATAAGGTCACACACGTGGATACTCGCATCTGCATTGGCTAACTCTCACAGCACAAACGATAACACTGATACACACATACATATACTACCCTAGTTACAAAATTAGATCACTGTTAATCTCCTGGTCTTTTAATCCCTCCATACAGGAAATAACTTATGCAGGAGAGCGCATGTTTTTTAAACTGACGTTATAACGGTAATATTATCTATCTACTGCGCTCCAATAGATGACGCAATAGTAAGCACATTCCTTTCACGGTTGATCTCCTGGTTGGAGAACAGTATGTTTGCTATGGCCGTACTTGCTCTTCCCTATCCGAATGCTGAGGTAGAACGCCTGTTCAGCCAGTCTAACTTAGTGAAACCAAAACTACGCAAAAAATTTATATCAAAACAGCTAGTGCTATTCCTCACGCGAGGAACACCTGGAAGATTTCGGGAAAAACGAGTTACAAATACCAAATTTTCTTTAAGTGTTTTGCGGAAGACTGGAAATATTGATGCGTAACTTATTATACGTTCCATTTCTGGCCTATATGAATCCTACAGTAGAAGAGGAGGATATATCTGTAAAGTTAAGATACATTTTTTTATATTGTTAATCAAACTTACTAGGCACTTGGTCAGTAATTGAGACTCGTTCAGACATGGTTTCTTGTAAACAGTTCTCTTAATCTATCACAAAATATTTCAATATCCGGTAATTTCATCACTATAGAATTTTCTTATTCTAGGTTTAATTTGTAATTCAGTAAATACAAAAATATTCTTTGTTCTTACTTCTATGATAAAATGTCTAGCTTTCATTAATCAGGTAATCTTGTCGTACTTTAATTTGTATTGTAATTGTAATTGTAAATTTAATATTAATTGTAATTTTATTGTTCATATTATAGTTGTAATTCCCTGGCAGAGGGGCAGAGAAGGCCTGACGGCCTTATCTCTACCAGGTTAAATAAATAAATACTACTAATAAATACTACTTTCCAGTTTCTTTAGATACGCTTTTCTTTTTTACTTGTAAATTGAATTTGGCGACTCTGAGGTTACGATTGTTGGCTACACTGCTTATTATGTCCACTCGTAGTCTCACCGGAGACGTTGGCCAGTAGACATCTGAGTCTGTCACATATCGTAAACTAATAAACAGGATCTATCGTACCTAGCTCTCCAAATTCATCACGACGCTGATCGGACATCGGTCCCACACACTGGCCGGAATTTCATTAAAACCTTTTTGCCCATGAGGACAAGAACCAAGACGTCACCTTTTGTACTAATTTTCCCCGCCCTGAAGATGGAACTTGTATATGCATTTCAATGTAGTTCCTATACCCAAGCGATGTTAATTTCCAGCGCACGGTGGGATACCCAAAAGTCTGCTCCTGAACACAATCACCGTTAAAGCCTGAAAACTCACAAAACTAGAATGTGTTTGGAATCAAATACCTAACTTTCTGATCAGAAGTCATCACCTTTCTAACGGCTGTTCTGATACCGAGGTTAGACACGAAAAGGGTGTACATGAGTGTTCGAAAATCGCTTGCTTGGGAAAACTGCACCTTCAGTCCTTCACCTGTTCTACTCACTTTCTGCTTCCATTAAAAATGACATGGGCTATCGGCCTCTCTGCTTCATGGAAATAGCTGCAACTGCCCTTTCCGATCACCGCTATTCGCGGGTGCAATGTATTCCAGACACGAGATAGGGGTTCGTCAATACATGGGTCGATAAGGTTAAGTTTTGAGTTACATATATATAGCACATACTCATTGCTCGAAGACAACGCTTCACTTTGACTTCACAGTCGAAGTCTAGCTTGCTGTTTCGATTTATAAGGTAATTATTTCATCACTAGTTTTACCCTGTACCGAGATTGGTATGCTTAGGCCTACATATTTTGTGGTGGAGCTTTTGAGTGTTTCAATCGTATATTAGTGGTGAAAAGTGAAGTCCTGTCCTTGGGTAGGAAACTATGAATGAATCAATGAATGACTGAATGAATGCAGAACGATTTCTTTTCCAATACGTTAAGCTAAAGCGCAAAATACTACATGGAACAAACGCACATTCATTCACGTAAGAAAATAAATTACATTACATACATACACACACACACACATATATATATATATATATATATATATATATATATATACTCTAAATACATACATTACATGTACACTCTTTGACACGGAAAATGGTCGCTCTCCTGTAGCGTGAATTGTCCAAGTGTCGATCGGATTAACGCGAGATTATCACAGAGAAATATTAAGCATCGAGGTCCGAGGATGAAATCAAGTCGTAGCAGCGATGTATCTGTATGTCATGAAACAACATATTCCCAACGAAGCTTTTATTGCGTAGCAATAGAGTCTTTCTCCTCGTTACAAAGATCAGGCTTCGAAGCTCTCTACGTAAAACGCACGAGTGTAAACACAGCGCACACGATGAGATGGAACGTAAAGGCCCATTCACAATGAAAATTAAACATAGCCGTAACATAAACGCAGAAGTTTGCGCCCAGGCTACCAAATGGGATCATTCACAATAATTCACATAAGCATTGACATAAACATTACCGTAAGACGTTAACATAAAAGTTTGCAAACTCCAAACTTTCATGCTTATGCTTACGTTATTTGCAAACAGAACACAATCGTCGAGCGCTGAAGTATACGACAGAATATGAGGAAATGGCGTCGTTGTTATGTTTCCGTGGTTACCAAGTATGTTTGCTGTTATGTTTATGTTCCTATCGTGAATGATGGTATGACTTCTTGATTTTACTGTAACGTTAAGTTAACGCTTACTTTATGTTTAATTTTCATTGTGAATGAGCCTTAAGTCTTTGAACAGCGAACAATTCCCGTATCAAAGGGTACATACATACATAAATACATACATACATACATACATACATACATACATACATACATACATACATACATACATACATATTTAGGATCGACATAATAGAGATAATACTATTCGTACTTCATAGTTGACCTCTTAATTTTACTCAAGTAATAGAAACATCCCGTAGAAACCAGAAAACATGTTTTTTTTACTACATGTTACACATGCGAACCTAGCTGAACGTGCCTGATGTGGGTTGCTATGAGAAGCTTGACACAATGGCAGGCGACGCGACGTGTGGGCCGCCATAGTGTCTTAATGCGTCGAAACCGTGAGGAGAAGCAAGCCTTCTTTCCTGTGTGGAGATATTAGTGGACAAGACGGAGTACCGGTCAATATCCCAACGACAGTCCGCGCTCCCCTCCAGGGCTGAGGTATTGTCAGGCAGCTCACAGAAACTCGTTATGCCTACTCAAGCCTACTTTATCAATATAAGTGAGCCTCAGCCGTAGCTTCGTTAACCAGACGGTCTGATGTTCGATTCCCGAACGATTTTGTTCACTTATTATTGACAAGACAAACTATGACATTGTGCGAATATGGCTTCCAGGTTTAGCTTCCTGAGTAATATTAAAGGGAAAAATTGTTCCGGAACCGAGTATCGAACCCAGGACCTTTGGCTAAGCGCGCTAACCCTCTACCATTGAGCTATCCAGGAACGATACACAGCCACGGTCCAATTCTTCCCTTTATGTCCATCTACCTCGAGTGGGTTGACAACCGTCAAAGACCCATCATGGAATGCATACCTACTATACTATATGATTTAAAGTGTACTCGTAGTTTCATATTATAACGCACATGAGCGTTTATTATGCGAATCTGGCTCCCAGATTTAGCTTTTTGTAAAGCTGATTTGAATAATAATAATAATTGTTCCGGAACTATAACATTACCTGTTAGTCTTAACATCACCACCGGTCTATCACTATTATTCAAAATACTACATTCCTCTACGCTCCAGTATCTTGCTTCACGCTTCCAAAGATTGTCAATCTCAAGAGCAGGTGCCTTAGGTGTACTTCTAATTCCCCAACATAGAACTTCTGCATATTATTCTTCATCATTTAGTGTTGCACTACCTCGACTTCGAAATTCTCTCCAGCGCGAGATCAGACTGTCGGATCCTAACGTCGTTTCAGAATAAGCTTAGAAAGTTATTAGGTGGAAGCTAGACATGTTTATTATACTTATGCTTGTGTGTAAGCTAATGTTTCATATTAATTTAGTATCGTCATTTTCCATAACAATGGTCCTGGAACACAACTATGGTCCATTCACATTTTGTACTCCACAATGTAATACCTCGTGCATCTGTATTTTTGCTGTACTGTAGACACCTAGTCTGAAGTCAAGTCACTGCAGCTATCTACGAACGGTCTATATTATTTCTACAATGTTCTTTGAATAGTTGTACCGTGGACCGTAGTTGTGTTCCAGGACCATAGTTATGGGAAATGACGGTATTTTCTTTTGTCCCTAGATTTATTCTTATTTGTAATATTGTTTCGTTAACTTTCTGTACGTTTGAGAAGTATCGTGGAGGAGGCTAGCTAGGATAGCGAAGTATAATACGTAGAAAATTAGTGAGATCTGAAAATGGAATGTACACAAGAAACAGACATAATAACGAACATATTGGACATTGGTGTAGTATGTTTTAGTAACAAGTATTATTAGAAACAGTGTTCGATATAAGTGAACTGAAAATCAAGAACAGAGTAGTAAACGTGTCAATTTTGAATGATCTAAATTAAGTTGTTAGGTTTTAAAGTACATGGGGTCGAAGGTCAAATTATAAGAGCATCTACAAAAGGTATATCTGTAATGAATGTAATTGTGGCACCGGATACAAAATTGTGAGGTCCACGTTACATGGATGTAAATGTTGACATCACAAAAAAAAAAAAAAAAAACTCTCTGTACGTTATTTTTCTGTATACTGTATATTCTACATATGAGTAGTGTATGTTTTCAAATTGTAAACTATGTTATATTATTACTAACATCTATGGCATGTATCATTAGCTAATCTCATTGAACGTAATAGTGTATTATATTGTACCTCATACTGATTTACGATGAAGTGGAAGAGATGGCCTTACTTCACTCTACAAACAATTCTAATTCTAATTTATAAGGATTATAATTTTAGGTCTATTATAGTTTCTGAAAACTTTGACAGTTGAAATTGTTCAACCCATCTTTTCCTTTGTCCTTCGATATTTTTTCTCCTGACATATTTATATCTAATTATTACTTTCGGATTATAATCGTATAGTATTATTTTAACATGCTCTTTCCATTTGTCACTGTAACAAATTATTTTGCCTGTTCCTTTAAAAATGACTATAGATCCTTAAGAGTAGGCCTACTATTTTATATTGTTTCTCATCTAGAAGTATGAATTCTATAAGTTTATAAAAATATATTTATACCGTTTCAATTATTTTGTTAGACACGAGTAACTGTGTGCAGTTTAGCGTTTTTTTTTATTGTAAGAGCCCCTTGATTACGGTTCTGATGATGATGATGATGATGATGATGATGATGATGATGGTGATGGTGATGATGCATGTTTATGTATGAAGACTGGTTGGACGCTTGAGTATGAAAACCATTACAGATATATTATACAGAATCAGTAAGTAGCCTATGTAACTGGTTTTCTTTTAAATAACCCTTTTCTGAATTGGCGTTAGTTTCTGTCGACGCGAGGAAAAAAAAGCGTCTAACGGAATGATGCAATAAATCAATAATCAAATGATACGCTGAAATGCGGTTTCAATTCTAATCTATCTCAAAGTTGTCCATTAATTACGCCGCGGAATAGTGTGACACACTGTACAAGACAATTCACAACGAGGAGACGACAAGGACAGGGATGGTTAATTAATCACTCACAATGAATACATAAAATTATGCAAACACAATTAAACCTATATGAAAATGACTCACACAGACTGAACATGCCGGCCAGCGTGATAATCTCGGATAAAGTTGAACAATAAAATAAAAAGATGCAGAGCAAAACAGAAGATGACAAAGGACAAAGAAACTAAATAGAACGACATTGTTAAAAAAGCAGATCAAGATATAAACAAGTAAATTGTAAAATGAATAGAAAGCAAAACATGAAGCCAAAAATAAAACGAGAGCAGGGAAAAGAAATGTGGAAGAAAACAAAGCAAACGAAATTAAAGAGTGGAAATGTGAAAAAGACAAAGAAAATGAAAATAGAAAAGAAACTGGGACAAGGAAGAAACGAAAAAGATGAGAGAGGAAAGTAAAGGAACGAATAATAAACGTACTGTACAAAAAAATAAAAGAAATTGACGAAAATACACCGGAAAGAAGAGGTTAAGGAAAGAAAATAAAGGGAGGGGAATGATAAGTATAGAAAGCAAAGGAAAAAAAAAAGATTAGAAAAATAAAGAGATGATAAATGAAAGAGAAGAAAAGAATGAAAATGAAAGGGAAAAGATAAAAAGTGGAAAGGATGAAAAAGAAAGAAAAGATAACGATGAGAAAGGAAAAGTAAACCCAAGAAAAGAACTGAAATGGAGGGGAAGCTAAATTGAATTTGATTGAAGCTATTGAAGAGGAGAGGAGAGGAGAGGAGAGGAGAGGAGAGGAGAGGAGAGGAGAGGAGAGGAGAGGAGAGGAGAGGAGAGGAGAGGAGAGGAGAGGAGAGGAGAGGAGAGATTAAACAATTAAAAGGGTTAAAAATGTTAGAATTATGTTTGCCGTCTTATTTAGCTTATCAAAATTGTATGTGATTTATTTATTCACATACAAACATACAGTAGAAAACAATAACAGATTAATGTTTTCGGCATGGTATGCCATCATCAGATCGTAAGAACCATTAATAACAATACATTAACATTTACAATTATTATGAATACAATACCATAGTTATAAACAATTGCCATGTGATAAATAAAAAGAATAAGTTAAAATAGAGCAACTAGTTGATCATAATATGGTACCTATATGGCATTAAAGTTAAAAACAAGTGATATAAGCACAGTCTAGTATATATACATTCACGAAGCTCAATACGTAGTAAATATGCATCCGTAGATAGTTGCTAACTATTAGGGTCGCTACTATCGCCTCATTACAGACAATGCGAAATAGTACCTGCACAGTCTATTGTTTCTAGTACCCTCATAAACTCAAGCCTCGTGACTGTATATACTGGATTGTCATATAAGGAAAACGTTAATCTGTTATTGCTTTCTATGTGTTGTGATGTATGTGAATAAATAAATCACATGTAATTTTGATAAGCTAAATAAGACGGCAAACAATTTTAACATATTTAACCTTTAACAATTCAGCTTATCGAAAATCCTACAAACATGACTATAAATGAAAAGGGGTTAACAATAGAAAAAAACAATAGGACATGTGAAGGAGAAAACTTAAAAGAAAGAGAAGAAACAGATTTAGAATATGAAAACATGAATCAATTTAATCAATGAAAAGTGATCAGTGAGTGAGTAAATAAATTATTTGGTTAATGAAGAATATGATTGAATCGAAAATCACGGAAACTAGTGCTACCCAAAGAGAAGATCAATGCAGGTTTTTAGGGCAATAATTAACAATCGCCAATAGAACAGAAACAGATAAACTCATTAGTAGCGTTGTAACGTGTGCTGCACAGAACGGATATGTGTAGCAAGCACTCCTGATCGATACGACTGAACTGTACTTGGATATTTCTAACGGAACCCGAAGTGACGTGGCGTCTTCCTGCATCCACATACAGTAGACAACTGGCGTTGCACCGTAATCCCTCGGTAATTGCACTTCAGAATAATGGGGGACTAGGCAACAGCACACATGCGGTATAGGCACCAGTATTATTATTCTATACATCGCAATTCTTTTCTAATTGTATTACGTATATGAGATTTAATTGCATCCTTTGCGATTTTCCATTCTTCTTCTATGTACGGCAGGAAGAAAAAGATAAAGAGAGAGAGAGGGAGGGGGGGGGGAGAAATAAAAATAAATTTTGAAAGGAAAAAAAAAAACAAGCACGAAAGAGGAAAGACTTGCGTCCTTTTACCAGATGTCCTCAAGAGGGACGAGCATTTTATTGTAGACTCTTGGCACTCGAAATGCTTTGGACACCATGAGGAATGTGTATAGTAGTCTAATTATTATTATTATTATTATTATTATTATTATTATTATATAATGGGAAATGCCTGCTATTATTGAGTTGAGAAGCTTCTGTCATCCAGTCTGCTTTAAAAAATACTGAAAGTTAGAATTTATAAAACAGTTAGGATCTACCCGTTCTGTATGGTTTTGAAACTTGGACACTCACTTTGAGAGAAAAACAGAGGTTAAGGGTGTCTGAAAATAAGGCACTTAGGAAAATATTTGAGGCTAAGAGGAATGAAGTTACAGGAGAATGGAGAAAGTTACACAACGCAGAACTGCACGCATTGTATTCTTCACTTAATATAATTAGGAACATTAAATACAGATGTTTTTTAGATGGACAGGGCATGTAGCACTTATGGGCGATTTGAGAAATGCCAATAGACTGTTAATTGAAAGACAGGAGGAAAAAAGACCTTTGGAGATGCCGAGACATAGATGAGAGGATAATATTAAAATAGATTTGAGGGAGGTGGGATATGATGCTAGGGACTGGATTAATCTTGCACAGAATAGGGACCGATAGCGGGCTTATGTGAGGGAGGCAATGAACCTTCGGGTTATCTAAAGGCCATTTGTAAGTATTATTATTATTATTATTATTATTATTATTATTATTATTATTATTATTACATATTCTATTATAATCATGCAATTCGAAAATTGCATCTAATCCTGTCAATAATTTATTCTTTATCTACTGATGAACTTTTAATACTATATTCATTAAATCATTAGTGAGATCGAAACTCAGATATGCATCTGTAGTTTCGAATTGTCATAACTGACTCGACTAAATTAGAAAGTATCTAAGGAATATATCGTTAATGTTCGTATACATTCCTGTCCAGTGACTGGAAGAATAGTTACTGGTAAGAGAAAAATTGTGATTATTTCAAATGTTAGGTCTACCGTTTACATTCCAGTCGCCAAGATCTTGATGCCCTATTTCTATTCAAGGTCTTGAAGGTAATATGATCTTTGAATCTTACATAAACAACCTTAGCTTTCGCTTTCCTATGAAAGATATGAGAACTCAGAAACTTTCCTACAACAAAAATTCTAAATCTCTTTCCCAGTTATCCAGATATATTAAAACTGGCTACTTGCATAGCAGTAAATTTAATCCTTTTAATTTATAAACTTAAAATTTGCATAATTATAAAATATGTAACACCATTATTAGTGTTGTTTTTAATATTGTATTATTATTATTATTATTATTATTATTATTATTATTATTGTTGTAACCCTTGTGTTATTCTATTATTGGCCAATCACTGTCGACTTGCACATTAATTAATGTGTTATTAATGTAACAGTTAGTAAATAATTACTGTAACAGTAATATTATTATAAACATAACGCATAGGCTATAAACATAATGGGAATTATGATTACACATTTCGCTCTCTCTTTTGTGTTATACCTATTTCTTCTAAATCTAAGGCTGGTATTACACTACCAAAGTTCTCTGACAAAGATCTTTTATAAAATATATGACAATGTAATGGGTTTTATTTTATAAAAGTTTTTTTGATAAAATACCTTTTACAAAATGTAAGTGCATCTTATTATCTTTAAATAGAAGGTTTTCCTAGCTTGAAACCAACATGACGGAACGTAAATATTGTTGGATTGTTACTACGACCACCAATATGGTGATATGAGAATACGAAGCAAATGAAATATTATAAAACACAAAACAAGGGCTACAGAAACAGAAATAAAAGACGCGAAGTGTACATAAAAATAGCAGACTATAACTGCTGTACAGGACTCTGGACAAACTGATAATTATCTTCATCCATTCTCAAATAATTTAAATAACTTTTCAAGTCCTCGCATTGCATTTTTTTAGAGAGTTTTGATGAATACTTTTCTTGTCACGTCTTGCAAACCATGGTTTAACCACAGTCTAGTATATACAGTCACGAAGCTCAATACGTAGTAAGTATGCATCCATAGACAGTTGCTAACCACTAGCATCGCTACTATCGCCTCATTACAGACAATGCGATATAGTACCTGCACAGTATGTTGTTCCTAGTACTCCCATCAACTCAAGCTTCGTGACTGTATATACTAGACTAGACTGTGGTTTAACCCATAAACGTTTCCTTTTCTGTTCATTTTTTTACCAATATGCATATTTTAATATTATGAACTAATTGTAGCTAAACATGCATAGTATTGTTCATAATTCAGTTTTGTATATATGTAATAAAAAAAAAAATTGTTTAACTATCAATGGAAGCTGATGGATCTTGTTCCCTAATTTTAGGTTATCTTTGACTATTACACTCTTACTACGTCATACTACTTTTGACCAATAAAACGGTACGAAAGGACGTATTTCAACCAATCATGGCTGCTTATCGCACAATTTTATCGCGTCCCTAGCATTTGTTTAATTTTATCGCATCCCTAGCATTTGTTTCTTTGTTTGCCAACATTTGAAACTGCGCTGGTCTGGACGTCAATATATATATATATATATATATATATATATATATATATATATATATATAAAATTACAAACCACTCCAGTCGATGCACAGCAGTTTCAAATATGACTCGCATTGGCATTCAAGAACAAGAATTAATAAAAATCACTGATCATACCTATGCATCTTCTCAAATCCGATTTACAAATAAATGAAGAGCACCATTCGGAAATCCTGAATAAGTTGAATACACCATGTAGGCCTAAATCAACGAGTTCCACTTCTATCACGCACACGTCCAATATAACATCAATTGAACCACCAACCACATTCAAATTTGAAAATTGTACATTCAATAATTATTCCTTTTAAAATTATCCGTTCGGAAATTCTGAATAAGTTGAATACACCATGTAGGCCTAAATCAACGAGTTCCACTTCTATTACGCACATGTCCAATATAACATCAATTGAACCACCAACCACATTCAAATTTGAAAATTGTACATTCAATAATTATTCCTTTTAAAATTATTCATGTTTATTTTTTATGTATGTCATCGTCGTTAATTAAAACTTTTCTAACACTTGTGTATATTAGTTAGGTTATGTTATAGCTTCTGCTATATGATATTATGGATAGTCACGTATCAGAGATTGTTTAATATTAAGATTTATTGAAAATCATCTGTCAAGTGAAATTGATTACTGGGATTCGGATAATTGAAGTGGAATGTTGCATTTTAATAAAAATGAAACTGAATCAACAAAGCCTTCTTGACTAGTAACATTGCCATCGTGTATAATAGATCGAGAACTTCTCGACGAGAAGGCATTGCTCACTACTGCCATCTAGCATGCATCTAGCGTAACATTTGTAATGTTGAGATGGTACAATAATACATTTGAAGACAGTTGTATTTTCGTAAGTCAATTGATATTTTATTGTATTGGAATACTTCGTTACTTCTAATCTTTATATACTTTCTTCTAATCGTGTAATAGTCAATTAAATCCCACTCGAGTTTTGATTTTCTGTAGATAAATCAAAACGTCTAGTGAGATTACTGTTGATAAAATATTTTGTATAATGTAATATACTCAAATTTCAACCTTTTATCACAGATCTTTGATAAAATATTTTATCATACTCTTTGTCAAACAACTATGATAGCGTAATACTAGCCTAAGCAATGAATTTGCACTAGATAGTTGTGAATGTATAATAGTTCATAATGTTCACGAGAGTGAAGACAAAGAGAAAACAAATAGCGTATTACTTGAAGGTAGATTGCCGTAACGATGATGATCATTATTATGGCCGTAGAAATGATATTATTTATACTAGTTTTATTTGCAGGTTCAACTATGATTTTAGCATTACATTTCATTTCTGCTAAGTCTGAGTCACGTTTTCCCGGGCAGTGCCGCAATAGAGAGGAAGAGATTGCTTAAATGTTTTTATCGGCATACGTGTCACTGCAGGAGGGCGCGCGGACAGGCGCATTGTGATTATCTATATCCCGTATGCTGCTGCATATGATTGTCCGTAGCTTGCGAAATTAAATATATCAAAGAGTTCAATGCTCGTTTTCAGGCTTGGAATTGTTTTATCAGACTGTGTTTCGGGGGTACTGTCATTTGTAGAAATAAAAATCTTCTTTGTTTGTTGACCGACATGGAACTATATTCAGAGAATGCATTAGCCCTTTTATTGAAGCATGGAACAATAATTTCAAATTTCACTGATATCCAGTACAGATGAGAATATTTTGATTAATTAATTTTACACGGCAAACTACTTACTTCATAGATATTGGTTTCCAAACTTTGACGTACACCTTTTAAATAATAATAATAATAATAATAATAATAATAATAATAATAATAATAATAATAATAATAATATTAATAATAATAATAATAATAATAATAATAATAATAATAATGACTTGTTTGTAAGAATACCATACAAATTCAGAATTAATTAAACTAAAAGAAATACAAAAATCAAAACCACCACGATCACCATCACAAAAATCAAAACCACCACGATCACCATCACAAAAATCAAAACCACCACGATCATCACCACAAAAAATCAAAACCACCACGACCACCATCAATATCATCGTCATCAATCATTTGGATAATATGTTCCATTGTGTATAGAATCAGATATTATGAAACTAAAAACATTTGATATCCATACTACTAAGATTTAAAATCATCCGTCCTCAAGTGAGGTTGACTACTGGGATCCGGAATTAACAAACATAAAAGATAAAGGGAAATGAAACGGGCAAAATACGGATTAGATTTGTACATTAAAACAAAAATTTACGTGTTAATATATAGATGATAGTGTAAAATTTGAAGAGAGGCCTTCAGAATTTCCATTACAATCTTCTGAACCTCATAAAAGGGAATTTTAAAGGATTTAAGAATATTACAACCCCTCGCTCCAAATAGTAAGCCTGCAACAGCCCAGTTGTAAAGCGAAATGCCATATTTTTCACTGAGGTATTGAAGACAAGGTACATATTTAGCTCGCTTGTCATCATTAACCTGCAGTGCTTGATTCGTGTCTCGTTCAAAGCAAATCGTAGAGTCTAAGATCATCGCTTTCTGGGTTCTTCTATTGATGGCAATTTTATCGACTCTTCTATGAGAATCATCTTCAGACACACACTGAATCTCCTCATGTAATCTCCTCATGTACTTCCCATCCTCTGTTTCTTAGCAGGTTGGCAATTGCTGTACGGACACGATGGTGTCTGTTGTTACGCAGTAGCTCTCCCTTCTTACAGAACCCCAGTACGTGGCCAAGTGTTTCAGCTCATTATATGTTTTAAGCGCATGCAAGAAAAAATAATTTTACTAGATTTCGAATTCAACGTCATTTATTGCTTTTGATTTCAAATTAATACCATCAACTTTTACTAAAAATTATTATACTTCAGATGCAACATTTCAATATAAATTGATTCGTACCGAATATTAAATCAATTTCTTTATGTGCTTTAGGCCAAATAATTGTTGTAGGCCTACAGTACACAAACGAGCAAACACCGTTGTGGAGCAACGGTTAGCACGTCTGAGGCGTGAAACTAGCGGGCCCGGGTTCAAATTCTGGTTGGGACAAGTTACCTGGTTCAGGTTTTTCCGGGGTTTTCCTTCAACCCATCAAGAGCAAATGCTGGGTAACTTTCGGCGCTGGATTCATCTCGCTAGCATTATCACCTTCACCTCTTTCAGATGCTAGATACCCATAGCTATTGAAGCTACTATACTTTCTGGTCCTAGAAAGTGGTGATGGTGGGCAGCGTTTTACTACGGTCGTCTTTTATCCCCGGAAATATTTTTGGAGACAACCGTTTCCGACATTAGGAAGATACAAAGAGTTCCTCCTCCTCCACCCGGAACTGAAATTTAATTCTTTTAGCCCTTTCTCTGTCGCTTTACTAACAGAATCAACACGACTCTACGCAAACTCGTGTGCCAGTATAAAGTTAATGAAACAAAAGAGAACCAGCTGAAAGATTAGTAAAAAGACAGGATAAAATAAATGAATAGATATTGTAGTTCCAAAAAATTCAATAAATGGAATATTTCTAGAATACTTCGCATATGTGATGTGAATGATAAACAGCAATAGTCTACCTTAACTTTATTACACTCTAACATTTAAGTGATATCAACAGAGACCCAGAAAAGCAAGAAAGATCCTTAAAGCGGCGTATAATATGGAACAGAAAGTTGAAGAAATCATTCATCTGTAGGCTTTATACATTATATTACTATGATGTACCGAAGTATATATTATGATATTTCCGTGCAGGAATTCTGCATTATCATATGGTGAAGAATGGGTAAAACGGAGAAAAATTCTCTCCGGCATCGGGACTCGAACCAGGGTTTTTAACTCTACGTGCTGACGCTTTATCCACTAAACCGGGTTCGAGTCCTAGTGCCGAAGAGAATTTTTCTCCGTTCTACCCATCCTTCACCTTCATACAGTGTATAAATTACTGACATCTTTGTGTGTTACAAGACTAATTTTAATTATACTTCATTCAGCGTTCTTGAAAACACGAAATAAAACCTGTGTTTTGGTCGATAAGGCTGTACATTATTGTTTACAATAACAAAACTACAATTGCCAAAATATATATGGTTCCTTTAGAAATGCCAGTCATCGCTAACAACGAAGTACAGTAGGCCTACAAAAAGCTGGACAAGAGAAAGAGAGAAGTTGTGAAATAGGAATAATGATGTACAAGCCACAATGAAGCAATTTCTTTATTTTAAATAAATTTCTACTTAGGACCAACGACTTGGGAAGGCTTTTGTTAGAAAGAAGCGAAAATATACCAATTCATAACCTCACTGGTCCATAGCCATTTGTGTACTGGTTTCGTCGACATAATGCAAGTATAACTTGAAAAAAATGGACTTCAAATTAGATTGAGACTAGTTGCAAAGACTCGGTTGTCAAGTCTTCGCCATTAAAAACAAGCCAGCTACCAACAAACAACAACCAACATTCTACAGTGGTATTCAATCAGGAGTACGCGGGTTTGTCTCGAGGGATACGAATGCCATGGACTAGGTACCGGTATGCAAGAATGCTGACATATTTAGATTCCCAGACTGATTGTCCAGTGACATTTAGTTCACAATATTTACGTCCACATAAATTCTTGTCCAGTTGAGATTTTAGTCAACAGTAATTTTATGTAGGCCTACCTAACAATTTTGTCCATCTACTTATGTCAACTTACAAAAATCGTTCACTGTATAATTTCGTCCACCATATTGAAATGTCCTCAGACATTTTTGTACGTTTTATATATTTTTTGTCCATATTTCTTAGTCCACAATATTTATGGTCCATTGTAAGATTACTATATTATTTACAGAATTAGGCTACATTAGGCTATTTTATTTCAGTCATATACAATGAAAATAACTACAAATTTAATTTTAGAAGTAAATAGAGAAACATTTAAATAACAAAAATTATTTTCTACTTCTCCCTTCATCCCTCCCGGTATTGCATAATTTTAATCTGTAGTTGATGACACGCAAATATATAAATCGAGCACATTTTGTGCTCTGTTGACAATACGTAATAATGAATTTATTTCTGGTAAAATCAGTAGTATTTCCTGATCTTCAATGGCCTGAGTTTCTTCGTTATTACGGCTGCGGGAGGTTCATTTGGGTGTTGTTCTGCCCCCCTCTTTTTTTTCAACGTTTTTCGCACCAACTTTAGTTCAAGAGGAGTGGAGGCCACAAAGGAAAAAACACTAGAGCAGAGGGAATCGATCCGATGCCGTGGATTGAACTTCCGCGTAGCTCAGTGGTTAGAGCACTTGGTACGTTAAACCAAGGACCCGGATTCGATCCCCGGCGCCGGAGCGAATTTTTCTCCTCTAATAACCAAAAATAAAGAAGGTAAACTTGCCAATTCTAAATGAGACAGTACAGCAAGTGAACAGCTTCAAATACTTGGGATGTACTATAAGTAGTAACATGAGCTGCAGCCAGGAAATCAAAAGGACAGCAATGCAATGGCAAAGGAAGCTTTTAATAGAAAAAGAAGCATCTTCTGCGTACCTTTGGAAAAAGAACTAAGTGACCAGTGAAGTACTTTGTGTGGAGTGTGGCATTGTATGGGGACGAAATATGGACATTATGGCGAAGTGAAGAGAAACGAATAGAAGCATCTGAAATGCGGATATGGAGCGTGTGAAATGGACGGACAGAATAAAAAATGAAGTTATGTTGGAAAGAATGGGTGAAGAAAGAATGATGCTGAAACTGATCAGAAAGAGGAAAAGGAATTGATTGGGTCACTGGCTGAGAAGAAACTGCCTACTGAAGGATGTACTGGAAGGAATGGTGAACGGTCGAAGAGTTCGCGGCAGAAGAAGATATCAGATGATAGACGACATTAAGATATGTGGATCACATGCAGAGACGGGCCTGCCCATGGGCAGAATATTTGTGTATGTATGTATGCATCACACGCACACACCCATCGTAATAAGCCTGCATAGGTCTATATGTCCCAAAGTTGCAGCACTCATAGTACAAATAGTCTAATATATACAGTCATGAAGCTCAATACGTAGGGAATATGCATCCATAGATAGTTGCTAACCACTAGAATCGCTACTATCGCCTCATCACAGGCAATGCGAAATAGTACCGGCACAGTCTATTGTTCCTAGTATCCTCAACAACTCAAGCTTCGTGACTGTATATATGTACTAGACTGTGGTACAAATTCATGTTCTATAGTAAAAAAAAAAAGACAAATGCAACAAATAATCCTTTCTGGTTCTGTAATAGTTCTTCCGATAATAAATGCTTTTGAAATTAAGACGGTGATTGACTGATGTCAACCATGCCTTTTATATATTCATCTACTGTGATAAGTATGTTATGCTGAGCCAGTGTTCTATCCGTACAGCAGTTTGTTGTAATGATGCAATTAGCCTATTACACTGTGTACTTTGAGAAGAATGGAAGATTTCTAATTCTAAGTCAAATAATTTCATTTCTCAATATAACTATGTTCAATTTCGTTAATATTATAGTACACTTGTGTATCGTTATAGTAATTTTTATTTATATTAATATAGTACAGCTATAACGATTTTCTTTCCGGTTTGTATACCCTTGTCATTCGGAACCGGTTTCCAAAGATTCTCAACTCAAAAAGTAAACATCATTGATGTCATGGCCGACTCGGGTTTAGTTTTTCTGTGTAGCTTTAATCAACATAAACCGAAAACAGTCACACCTAGACAATGGTTTTTTTTCACATTTCTACTCCCTTTGTGACTATAGGATATTATGCTACAGTATTAATGAAGAGTTCTGTGTAATCATACCAGGCGTGATTTATGAAACGATTACGACACAGCCACGGTCAGTAAGTAGTTCAAAGAACGACAATCAATAGGTAATTTTGTGTGTTTGCAAGTTAAGGTTGTAAGTAATTTTTGTCATCAAAACTAATTCCGAATTTATGTACATAGACAAATTACACAGAAATGCCTGTTAAGTGTTATTGCATAAAAAGTATATATCTTGCACTATTACACATAAGTACATATTCTTACATACCTACAATGGACAATCATACTTGTGTCTGTGACCAAAGAATTTACAAAAACTGTTATAGGCTTTAACATTGTTAAAAACAAAATGGAGTTGCGATTGGCTATTGTAATGGATGGATGGATGGATGGATGGAGATTTCTGTATTTACATTATATTATTTCATTATGCCTCTTATTTTTATTCTTCGTGTTTCTCTCCTTGAAACACTCATAGAAAATTGCCTCTAGTTTGTAGACTGATTCTCACTAAGAAAATGTATTTTACACAATAATTTGTTAAAAGTAAACTATGCAGACTATATAAATAAAGGTTGACTATTTCAATGTTGAAATAATGAAGTTGATATTAATGTCTAATCGACAACATACAACACGCTGCATGTTTACACGTTTGATAGAAATTAACACTGCTGAGATTCTTTCAAAACTATTAGACCAAGACGTAAGAAAGTCACATTTTTATACACTGACTTTGTGTTTTAGAAGGCACTGACTATACACTACTCCTGTATTACATTTGCAGTTGATTTTTCATTCTGAGGCTTCAGCTTTTAATTTAATAAGGAAGCATAAATTGTAAATGTTTAAAAAATAAAAATAATAGTACATATGTGTTTCTAATATAAATTAGAATATCATAAACTTTATAATTATATTTGCTAACAGAAACAGAATTTCAAGCCCACTTAGTTCGCATTGGCAGTACATGAAACACCATTCACGAAGATATGCCTATAAGTAACATACTAATGACCTAATTCTGATGATAATATATGTCAAGGGGCAGTGGAGGATAATATACTAAAATATGAAGTGTACGAACTGTATAAAAGTCTGATATCATTTATACTCGTATAAAACGTAAAGGACTCGAACGGCAGAACATGTACGACTTCTCTTGACCGCATATCAGAAAGAAACCCTCAGAGCAAATTTCTTCGAAGCCTGAAGAGATGGAAGACCAAGAAATAGATGGGAAGATGGCCGAGCAAAACAAAAACGGTTGGAGACAAAAACTGTAGGAGGCCGAGGCCCGAACCTGAGCTGTAGCGCCAATTGGATAGAAAGATGGATGGATGGGATTGATTAATTGAGTGATTGATTCCGATAAGAAAGTGATCAGTAAGGATTCTGAAGACGTTGGAAGCATGTCATGATGGATTTTATAAGGATGAAGCTGAAAACTGGACAATTTTGTTGCAGATGTATTTTAAAAACTAGATTTTTTTATTTTAAACTTTAGATTATTATATTGATAAAATTCTCTCGAATGACTTTTGAAACCGGCATGTCAACTAATACAATCAGGCTATTTTAAAGATATAAATGATGTCTGCGTGACGTAGCAATTACGTTATACACCCTCTAAGCAGAAATGAAAAGCTATAAACACTCAATTTTACTTTCCCGTCAACTTGCTTCGTGTTAACATTAGAAAATATTGTGCAGAAAGTATCAACATATGAATCTATAAAATTAAGTCATTAATATGACTTGATTCCTTTATATTTATTCTACATTTTGAACTGGAATGCAACTGCGATTTTCTCAGTATTGTATTAAACCTGAGTAGTAATAATCCAATCCAAAACATTATTCCATTTAACATGTTATACTGATTCTGTAACACTGTAAACTTGAGAATGATAAAATCCTCACATTACTTTTTTAACTTAACGACATACAAAAATCGCAACTAGACTAATTTATTTTAAAAGATCGGAATATATTTACATTTGAAGTCTTAAGATATCCTCAGAGAATACGTACTTGAGTCTTTCCTCATTCAAAACGCTTATAACGAAGGTGCAATATACTGAATGTCGCCTAATAGTTTCGACGTTTCTCTATTTTATAAGGAAAGCATTATAACCTATTAGTTTTGAACTAACCCTACACTATTATTGAATGTAAACTCTCTCTATACCTGGCGTAACATCTCTTCAAGTTTAGGTCTTTTCAGTAATGAGTTATTTATCTTCAAACACATTAAACTATGCTACCATAATCAAATTGGAAGGTTTATACGCTGCTGCATTCAGATGGAACGACGTAACACCAGTTTAAAACTGAATAGGTATTCTTGAATTATTTATAATGTGTTTAACTGTAGATTATTGTGGAATATAATGTTCTCGATGACAAAGATTTATCATCATGTTATATGCTCGCTCGGCGCATTAATCTCCACGAGCAGCATAATAATCGCTAGGCCTACAAATACTATACACACGGATATGCATTATGAATGGGTACAATTCTGCTAACACAACAGCGAAAATGTAACACTAAAGTTATTAGTAGTACTGATTTTATCATATATGTGTACTTTTACGAGTCAATGTTTGAGCATCATTTCAGCTTAAATTAGTTTTCTGTACTTAGGTGCCCATTGCTTGTTATTTTATAAATAGAAATAAATACATTACATAAAAATCTATGTGTTTAATAATTAAAGGGGAGAAATTGTGTTCTTGCTGATCTAGGATAATCCGATTCGCAAAATATTCATGAGGAAATAGCAAAATTGTATTTTTATAATGATAAAATAATCACAATATAGTATTTGATATACAAACCCGTTAAATTTAATGAGCAATTTTTTTCACATAACTTTTCATCTAAAAACCAAAGCCTTATTTACTTATTGCAAATTACGTAATTGGTGACATTTTCTCTACATAATACCTAATTACTATAAAAAAAACGTTCATTCAGCGATAAAAGGTCGTTTTAAATTTTTATAAAACCAAACGAAAGACGTATGTACATACGTATGCTTGTGAAAGAGGACACACGACGCAACCCACATTTGAAATCGAATAAATTATTTTTCAAATGTGTAATTCATAAATATGGTAATACAACTTCACATAGGTCTACATCATTTTTATAATAAATAATTACTGAAAATTATTTTTTTCGAACTAATAGTTTTTTTCTTTTTCACTTCCGGGTTTACGCAGTTTTACCTGTTCACTAATTTCTCTAGCTACATATTAAAGTACTATTGTAGCAGGTCTTGTTTAATTGACATGGCATAATAAAAGGTTCATTTTCAGCCCAAATTTATAAACCCTTACTCCAAATTACGCATATTAAAAGATCCTTTGGTATAATTAACTGATAATTGAAACAGGATTACTGAATTATTATTCTTTAACATTGCATTCAACAATATAACTTGTGTTTTCACTGCAAAAATGTAACACAGACCCGTCATCTACGTGATTCATCACAGCAATTAACGAATAGGCATACTATTATAGAAAGTTTACGTGTTGGATTAATATTATTGACTGTTTATTTACGTATTCATCCTTTTATAGGTCGCGGCTACTAGTTTTAACTCGTATACATTCGATAATTATTACACGCCTAAAGCTATGCAGTTGGCATGAATGAATGATTATATTGTACAGTATATTTTAACGTGCCTGTACCTTAATTAGAGAGGGGGAAGGCGTTAAGAAACTTTGTAAAAAATAACATGGCCGGCGATTAAATGTGGCAGCTGCAATTGTTTCTATTTCACTATGGAAACATACATAGCACGTCTTTTGTTATATAACGAATTGCTTGCTACGTCGCGTAAACTACAAATTTTACAATCTCATCACCGCTTGTCTTGTGTCATTGACAGCAGACGCTACATACTTTAAAAACAGAAATCTGTCGATGGTGTGAAAAATCAATGTTATCGGTTAATATATACGAATAACCCGTTAACGTCAATGGTCAAGTTAATTTTAGTACCAGGTACCTGCGAATAATAAAATTTACCACAATACTAAATTATACTCTCAGAAAAGTCAGTTAAAGGAGACATACAGCATTGTTGAACGAAGTTCTTTGTGGTTTCATATATTTTTTTCTGACAGGCACTAAAATGTTCGAAGAACGGTGTGGTAGTATGGTATGGTTTGACTTGAAAAATGTACTAACACTACATTCACACACAGTAGAAACTTACCTTTAATTGCATGATCCCAAATTACGAGAAACAAAAATGTGAAGTTAAATGTCACTTGATTTACACTACGAAATAAAATGGTAAACACTTAATATTATTATCTTCAACCTTCACACACTTTTATGGTCCTGTTTCGGTCACAATCTTTATGGCTTCTAAAACAGATGAAAATCCACACATATAAACACACATGTGTAACGGAAACGAAAACAAAACCACACAACACGTAAAGAATGTATCTTTTTTTTCACAATTTTGATTTACGAGTTAGAGATGTATATTTTCCTTCCCCCTCCCACTCTGAACAGCTGAATCCAATGTCAAGGACACATGTCATAGACCACGTGCTTGCAACGAAAAATCCATTTAAATCTGCTAATTTTCATAGTCAATTTTCCTATGGTTTCAGCAGCGTTTCTGCTCGGCACACAAAGATTATTTTTCCTTTGCTCCTCTAACCCAAGCTTCTCGTTAGCTCGGAGGTAGGTATGTCTGCGAGTGTGTTGGTCGGTTGGTTGGTTTGCAAGATGTCTGCCCTCCGTTTGTGAGGCAGCAGGGAGAGAGAGAAAGAGACGGCGACCGAGAGAGAGAAAGAGAGAGGAGCCTGGGTGTCATGCAGGCAGTCCACACAGCAGCAGAATTTCAACGTTAGAACTGCCAGCCTGCCTTGGCGAGCGAGCGAGGGGTTCGGGCAAGCAAGCAAGCAAGCTAGATTATGGAACACTCCAAGTCAATAATCATATCCCTCTCCACTGCCTCCTACTCCTCCCCTACTTTCCTCCTCTCTCTTTCTCTCTCGCTCGCTCTCCTCAGTTCTCTTCATTTTACTGTATGTATGGTACTCTGCAAATGTTACCGCTCTCTCTTTCTCTCTCTCTTAACGTGTATGTCCAAGAGCAGAAACGGTGTAAATGACTCCGGAAGTTAAATATAAGCATCTACACTAACAGCAGAAAGCTTTTTGTAAATTATTAAATTGTTTTATCTCTAACAATCCTTTCATATGAAGTATTATGCGCAGTAGGGAACAATAACACACAGAGTGAAGTATATCTAATGACTGTTGACATTTCAAAAGTAAAACAATGTAAAGTGTTAAAATTTCACACACCGAAAATGTTTGTTGAATTTGAGACACTTTGATACGAGTTATTTTGAAAAATGTCTGCGAACTTCAGTTAGAACTTTTTAACGCTATCTCTTGTAACATTTTTGTTGCGCTTCTGACACTGACGTATAATATTTATTTGGCTACGGAATATTTTTGTGTCCAAACGCTGCCGTCCGTATTTGTTGAAGTCACTACGATGTTATCGGTTGATGTACAGCTTCTTCTTCTTCTTTTCCTTCTTCTTCTTCTTCTTCTTCTTACTCTCTGAACTTGTTAGTAGGTTACATTTTTTCCGTATCGATTTTCCAAGTGTCGATATCTTTTATTCGTATATCGACTACTCTCCTTTGTTGTCACACTATTATCTAGATTAAAATTGATATGACATTTTGTTTTTTTTAGCATAAAACTTCAACCTAGAGCGTTAGGGAACTTGATTTAAGGATTACATAATGAAATATAAGTTCACAGGAAAATTAAATCTAGGTCGACCATGACAAAGAAAATCTGGCACTAAAAACAGATCGAAAATGCCAGTGACAAAAGACGTGAAGTGGAAGAAAGATTATTTTACATTGTGTTTTTCCTTTCATGACTAGCCTGTTTATCCTATTCTTATATTC